>NC_086455.1:86004089-86281589 GCF_028390025.1 Pseudophryne corroboree
CTCCTGCCCAGAGTACTAAGGAAGTTCAAACAAGAAGGCAGAACTCTGCTTCTGAACGCTCTGGCGTGGTCAAGACGGCACTGGTTCTCAGATCTACAGGGTCTCTCGATAGAGCGTCCCCTTCTACTTCCACAATGACCAGACCTCCTCGTTCAGGGCCCTTGTGTTTACCAGGATTTGGCCCAACTGGCTTTGACGGCGTAGCTCTTGAAGCTTCCGTCTTGAGGGCCAAGGGTTTTTATGAGGCAGTTATTCATACTATGTTGAAGGCCCGTAAGCCAGCTTCTGCTCGGTTTTACCATAGGGTCTGGAATTCTTACTTTACTTGGTGTGCGTCTAATAACCATGACGTTTACAAGTTTAGTACGGCTAAACTTTTGGCCTTTCTACAACAGGGACTGGACTTAGACCTTCGTCTGGCATCCCTCAAGATTCACATTTCTGCCTTGTCGGTATGGTTTCAGAGAAAGATTGCTACCCTGCCTGATGTTCATACTTTCACTCTGGGGGTGTTACGGATGCAACCTCCTTATGTACCACCAGTGGCCCCTTGGGATTTGTCAGTGGTTCTGGAGGCCTTGCAGGAGTATCCGTTTGAACCTCTTGCGTCTGCAGACCTTAAGTGGCTTTCTCTTAAGGTTTTGTTTTTGCTGGCTATTGCCTCTGCTAGAAGGGTCTCGGACTTAGGTGCCTTATCCTGTAAGTCCCCCTATCTGATTTTTCACCGTGACCGGACAGTTCTTAGAACGTGGTGTTTTATTTCCACCTTAACCAGGAGATTGTGGTTCTGGCCTTTAGTTCTCATGAGTTGTCCTCCAAAGAGCGGTCTTTGGATGTGGTACAGGCTCTCCGTATCTATGTGAATAGAACTGCCTCAATTAGGAAGTCTAATTCTCTCTTTGTACTGTTTGGTTTTCACAAACGTGGCTGGCCTGCTCACAATCAGACCCTGGCCAGATGGATTAGAATGGTGATTGCACATGCATATGTACAGGCTGGACTTCCAGCTGCTGCTACCATCAAAGCCCATTCTACTCGGTCCATTGGACCTTCTTGGGCGGGCCGCCGTGTTGCGACCCTTGAACAATTGTGCAAGGCGGCTACGTTGTCCTCAGTGAACACGTTCACAAGGTTCTATGCCTTCGATACTTCCGCCTCCCAGGATGCATCCTTTGGACGCCGGGTTCATGTGCCCGCTACAGTGTGTCCCCTCCCATAAGGAACTGCTTTAGGACATCCCCGATGCTAGTTCTTGTGGAGCCCAGTGTACCCCGCAGCAGAAAACGAGATTTATGGTAAGAACTTACCGTTGTTAGATCTTTCTGCGAGGTACACTGGGATCCACAAGGCGCCCACCCTGACGCACTTTGCTTCTTTGGGTTAGTATGGCATTAGCCGCTGACACCCTCTCCTGTTGTGAGTGTGTGTGGCTTCTTACGATTGTCGTCTCTGTTGCCTGCTACTGCATTGGACTGGTTAACGAAAACTGAGTTCCTGTGCACGGAGGCGGGGTTATAGAGGAGTCGGCGCTATGCATCTTGGAAACAGTCAAAGCTTTGAGCCTGTTGGTGCCTCGGATCAAGATCCTACTCTACACCCCGATGTTATTCCTCGTGGAGCCCAGTGTACCTTGCAGAAAGATTTAACAACGGTAAGTTCTTACAATACATTTTGAACCCCCCCCCCCCAAACATTGTATCATCGATTGGGAACATTGTGACCATCGTAATATCGCGACTTTCGTTTTTGGAGCCCGGACAGCTGTCAGGTACACAGGGGGGGGGGGGCTTGGGGGCGATGAATTTCACATGCCAGCAGTCGCTGGGGGTGGGGGATCCTGCCGTGCTGACCGATCAGCAATGGTCGGCAGCACGGCAACACTGGGGGAGGGTGCTGGAAGGCAGAAGGAGCTTCCGGTTTCTCTGACAGAAGCAGCGGTGGGAAGTTTCCCTGCCCTGCTGCTGCTAACACTGTCTATCTGACTGTTCGCATCCTGTGTGACCAGGTCAGATAAAGCACTTTCATGCATGGTCGCATCTGATGCGACCATGCCATGCAAGTGGTTAACAATATGAACAAGTTTTTTAGATTTTAATTTATTTTTCAAATATAGCTTTTTGAAATAAAAATTTAGATTTTCAAAAATTTTCAATTTTATTAAAACATACTGCTGTGTTATATATATCCTATGAAAGCCCATAAAAAGAGGTTTGAAATTAGTACTTACTCAACTCTTTAGCTCAATTAGGTGAGCTGCAAATGCAATTTAAGAAGCGCTAATAGCAATTTTTTTGTTAAAAATGTGCAGCTTTAAAGGCATATAACTTCAAAACCAGTGTACTTATCAGCTTAAGGTTGGGGATTTTCTTTATAACCATGACAGCATTTATTATACCAAATTGCATGAAACGGTCAGTTTAAAACCTGTGTGGAATAACCCACACAATAAATCTTAACAGGGAAGGTAGGCAAAAAACACTAATTTGCAAAGCCCAGCTTCTTGGGACTGCATCAGCTGCAGCCCCTAGAAGCCAGGTTATTCTCATTGAAAGTGCTTTCTCCTAATAGCAGTCCCAGGGGGAGAGAACTCCGCCTCCTTGGTACTTGACAGTCCAGTGTACAACTAGTAGAAAGTGCTTCCAAAATGAAGCCTGACACATGCTCCTTGATCATGAATATGCCATGCTTAGTTTTCAGTTGGCTTTAGTTTTTGAGCTATGCATATGTCTTTAATATTTATGAAAAATGTAATTAAACAATGTTAAAAACAGTTAAAAATATATTTTCTAATTTGATTAAATTTGATTTTTAAAATGTTGTAATAAACACAGGATTACATACATAAGTGTTAGGAAGCTATGAGAACCGTTCTTTGTAGGATTTTCCTTTTGTGTTCTTGCTGCGGGCAGTCCCTCTGCAGACTTCCTTGATTTTCTTTCTTCCATTACCTGAATATCCTGGTGGAACCATTCACCCTGTTCTTAGCTTAAATCTCCTATAACGGATGTGAAGTGATCTAAATGTCTGTTCAAAAATGTACTTTAATACTCATGTTGGCACCTACTTTGTTGAAACATTTTAGCATATTGTGGACTAATTCCTGATAGTGGTCTGCCTTGTGATTTCCTTAAAAAAGTTTTTATTTGACAGACACATAACTCAGCCATGCTTCAGATTCGGTTTCAGTCATACATGTGGCAAAATTTGGATCCTTCACCAGTTTCCGTATCTGTGGGCCGTCAAAAATTGCTTCCTTTAATTTTTCAATACGAAGAGATGAAAACGTTTGACAAGTATATGTGAAACAATCGCCTGACTTGATCAATGCTTTTACAAATTTTTTCTTTAAACCCAGTATGATATGGAGAGGTGGCAGTATGATTTTTCTTTCCTGTTGATTAAGTGCTCATGAATAATGTTGGCTTCTCCTACAGTTATAACTTATCTTGGAGGCCATATGCTTTGCTGCCAATGCTTTTGTTTTGCACGACTATCCCATAAGCATATGTGACAAGGATACTTAGTATGTCCACTTTGCTGCCCAAGAAGAAAGTTTACCATTTTTTTCTCTCGAACGTCCTAAGTGGATGCTGGGGACTCCGTAAGGACCATGGGGAATAGCGGCTCCGCAGGAGACTGGGCACATCTAAAGAAAGCTTTAGGACTATCTGGTGTGCACTGGCTCCTCCCCCTATGACCCTCCTCCAAGCCTCAGTTAGATCTCTGTGCCCGAACGAGAAGGGTGCACACTAGGGGCTCTCCTGAGCTTCTTAGTGAAAGTTTTAGATTAGGTTTTTTATTTTCAGTGAGACCTGCTGGCAACAGGCTCACTGCATCGAGGGACTAAGGGGAGAAGAAGCGAACTCACCTGCGTGCAGAGTGGATTGGGCTTCTTAGGCTACTGGACATTAGCTCCAGAGGGACGATCACAGGCCCAGCTTGGATGGGTCCCAGAGCCGCGCCGCCGGCCCCCTTACAGAGCCAGAAGGCAGAAGAGGTCCGGAAAATCGGCGGCAGAAGACTTTCCTGTCTTCAACAAGGTAGCGCACAGCACTGCAGCTGTGCGCCATTGCTCTCAGCACACTTCACACTCCGGTCACTGAGGGTGCAGGGCGCTGGGGGGGGGGGGCGCCCTGGGAAGCAATGAATTTACCTTATTTGGCAAAAAATACATCACATATAGCTCCTGGGCTATATGGATGTATTTAACCCCTGCCAGTTTTCCAGAAAAAAGCGGGAGAAGAGCCCGCCGTGAAGGGGGCGGGGCCTATCTCCTCAGCACACAGCGCCATTTTTCCCACACAGCTCCGCTGGTAGGAAGTCTCCCAGAATCTCCCCTGCATCCTGCAACTACAGAAACAGGGTAAAAAAGAGAGGGGGCACTTATTTGGCAAAATAACAGATATAAGCAGCTATAAGGGATAGACACTTATTGTAAGGTTGTCCCTATACATATATAGCGCTCTGGTGTGTGCTGGCAAACTCTCCCTCTGTCTCCCCAAGGGGCTAAGTGGGTCCTGTCCTCTATCAGAGCATTCCCTGTGTGTGTGCTGGGTGTCGGTACGTGTGTGTCGACATGTATGAGGAGGAAAATGATGTGGAGGCGGAGCAATTGCCTATAATGGTGATGTCACCCCCTAGGGAGTCGACACCTGAATGGATGGCCGTAATTAAGGAATTACGTGACAGTGTCGGCACGTTGCAGAAAACTGTTGACGACATGAGACAGCCGGCAGCTCAGTTAGTGCCTGTCCAGGCGTCTCAAACACCGTCAGGGGCTATTAAACGCCCGTTACCTCAGTGGGTCGACACGGACCCAGACACAGACACTGACTCCAGTGTCGACGGTGAAGAAACAAACGTATTTTCCAGTAGGGCCACACGTTACATGATCACGGCAATGAAGGAGGTTTTGCACATCTGATACTGCAAGTACCACAAAAAGGGGTATTATGTGGGGTGTGAAAAAACTACCCGTAGTTTTTCCTGAATCAGATGAATTGAATGAAGTGTGTGATGAAGCGTGGGTTACCCCCGACAAAAAACTGCTAATTTCTAAAAAATTATTGGCACTATATCCCTTCCCACCAGAGGTTAGGGCTCGTTGGGAAGCACCCCCTAGGGTGGATAAGGCGCTCACACGCTTATCAAAACAAGTGGCGTTACCGTCTCCAGAAACGGCCGCCCTTAAGGAGCCAGCAGATAGGAGGCTGGAAAATATCCTTAAAAGTATATACACTCATACTGGTGTTATACTGCGACCAGCAATCGCCTCAGCCTGGATGTGCAGTGCTGGGGTGGCTTGGTCGGATTCCCTGACTGAAAATATTGATACCCTGGACAGGGACAATATATTATTGACTATAGAGCATTTAAAGGATGCATTCCTATATATGCGAGATGCACAGAGAGACATTTGCACTCTGGCATCAAGAGTAACTGCGATGTCCATTTCTGCCAGAAGAGGATTATGGACGCGACAGTGGTCAGGGGATGCGGATTCCAAACGGCATATGGAAGTATTGCCGTATAAAGGGGAGGAGTTATTTGGGGGCGGTCTATCGGACCTGGTGGCCACGGCAACGGCTGGGAAATCCACCTTTTTACCCCAAGTCACCTCGCAGCAGAAAAAGATACCATCTTTTCAGGCTCAGTCCTTTCGTCCCCATAAGGGCAAGCGGGCAAAAGGCCACTCATATATCTGCCCCGGGGCAGAGGAAGGGGAAAAAGACTGCAACAGACAGCTTCTTCCCACGAACAGAAGCCCTCCCCCGCTTCTGCCAAGTCCTCAGCATGACGCTGGGGCCTTACAAGCGGACTCAGGCACGGTGGGGGCCCGTCTCAAGAATTTCAGCGCGCAGTGGGCTCACTCGCAAGTGGACCCCTGGATCCTGCAGGTAGTATCTCAGGGGTACAAATTGGAATTCGAGACGTCTCCCCCTCGCCGGTTCCTGAAGTCTGCTTTACCAACGTCTACCCCCGACAGGCAGGCGGTATTGGAAGCCATTCACAAGCTGTATTCCCAGCAAGTGATAATCAAGGTACCCCTCCTACAACAGGGAAAGGGGTATTACTCCACGCTGTTTGTGGTATCGAAGCCGGACGGCTCGGTGAGACCCATTTTAATTCTGAAAGCCTTGAACACTTACATAAAAAGGTTCAAGTTCAAGATGGAGTCACTCAGAGCAGTGATAGCGAACCTGGAAGAAGGGGACTACATGGTGTCTCTGGACATCAAGGATGCTTACCTCCATGTCCCAATTTGCCCTTCTCACCAAGGGTACCTCAGGTTTGTGGTACAGAACTGTCACTCTCCGTTTCAGACGCTGCCGTTTGGATTGTCCACGGCACCCCGGGTCTTTACCAAGGTAATGGCCGAAATGATGATTCTTCTTCGAAGAAAAGGCGTCTTAATTATCCCTTACTTGGACGATGATCTGATAAGGGCACGGTCCAGAGAACAGTTAGAGGTCGGAGTAGCACTATCTCAAATAGTACTACGACAGCACGGATGGATTCTAAATATTCCAAAATCGCAGCTGATTCCGACGACACGTCTGCTGTTCCTAGGGATGATTCTGGACACAGTCCAGAAAAAGGTTTTTCTCCCGGAAGAGAAAGCCAGGGAGTTATCCGACCTAGTCAGGAAACTCCTAAGACCAGGCCAGGTGTCAGTGCATCAGTGCACAAGGGTCCTGGGATAGATGGTGGCTTCTTATGAAGCGATTCCATTCGGCAGATTCCACGCAAGAACTTTTCAGTTGGATCTGCTAGACAAATGGTCCGGATCGCATCTTCAAATGCATCAGCGGATAACCCTGTCTCCAAGGACAAGTGTGTCTCTCCTGTGGTGGTTACAGAGTGCTCATCTCCTAGAGGGCCGCAGATTCGGCATTCAGGATTGGGTCCTGGTGACCACGGATGCCAGCCTGAGAGGCTGGGGAGCAGTCACACAGGGAAAAAATTTCCAGGGCTTGTGGTCAAGCATGGAAACGTCTCTTTTACATAAATATCCTGGAACTAAGGGCCATTTACAATGCCCTAAGTCAGGCAAGGCCTCTGCTTCAGGGTCAGCCAGTATTGATCCAGTCGGACAACATCACGGCAGTCGCCCACGTAAACAGACAGGGCGGCACAAGAAGCAGGAGGGCAATGACGGAAGTGGCAAGGATTCTTCGCTGGGCGGAAAATCATGTGATAGCACTGTCAGCAGTGTTCATTCCGGGAGTGGACAACTGGGAAGCAGACTTCCTCAGCAGACACGATCTTCACCCGGGGGAGTGGGGACTTCACCCAGAAGTCTTCCACATGATTGTAAACCGTTGGGAAAAACCAAAGGTGGACATGATGGCGTCTCGCCTCAACAAAAAACTGGACAGATATTGCTCCAGGTCAAGGAACCCTCAGGCAATAGCTGTGGACGCTCTGGTAACACCGTGGGTGTACCGGTCAGTGTATGTGTTCCCTCCTCTTCCTCTCATACCAAAAGTACTGAGAATCATAAGAAGGAGAGGAGTAAAAACTATACTCGTGGCTCCGGATTGGCCAAGAAGGACTTGGTACCCGGAAATTCAAGAGATGCTCACGGAAGACCCGTGGCCTCTACCTCTAAGACAGGACCTGCTCCAGCAGGGACCATGTCTGTTCCAAGACTTACCGCGGCTGCGTTTGACGGCATGGCGGTTGAACGCCGGATCCTGAAGGAAAAAGGCATTCCGGATGAAGTCATGCCTACCCTGATCAAAGCCAGGAAGGATGTAACCGTACAACATTATCACCGTATTTGGCGTAAATATGTTGCGTGGTGCGAGGCCAGGAAGGCCCCTACGGAGGAATTTCAACTGGGTCGATTCCTGCATTTCCTGCAAACAGGACTGTCTATGGGCCTCAAATTAGGGTCCATTAAGGTTCAAATTTCGGCCCTGTCGATATTCTTCCAAAAAGAACTAGCTTCTGTTCCTGAAGTTCAGACGTTTGTCAAGGGAGTACTGCATATACAGCCTCCTTTTGTGCCTCCAGTGGCACCTTGGGATCTCAATGTAGTGTTGGGATTCCTAAAATCACATTTGTTTGAACCACTCACCACTGTGGACTTGAAATATCTCACATGGAAAGTGGTAATGCTGTTAGCCCTGGCTTCAGCCAGGCGTGTATCAGAATTGGCGGCTTTATCCTATAAAAGCCCTTACCTAATTTTTCATACGGACAGGGCAGAATTGAGGACTCGTCCTCAATTTCTCCCTAAGGTGGTTTCAGCATTTCACTTAAACCAACCTATTGTGGTGCCTGCGGCTACTAGGGACTTGGAGGATTCCAAGTTGCTGGACGTAGTCAGGGCCCTGAAAATATGTTTCCAGGACGGCTGGAGTCAGAAAATCTGACTCGCTGTTTATCCTGTATGCACCCAACAAGCTGGGTGCTCCTGCTTCTAAGCAGACGATTGCTCGTTGGATTTGTAGTACAATTCAGCTTGCACATTCTGTGGCAGGCCTGCCACAGCCAAAATCTGTAAAAGCCCATTCCACACGGAAAGTGGGCTCATCTTGGGCGGCTGCCCGAGGGGTCTCGGCTTTACAACTTTGCCGAGCAGCTACTTGGTCAGGGGCAAACACGTTTGCTAAATTCTACAAATTTGATACCCTGGCTGAGGAGGACCTGGAGTTCTCTCATTCGGTGCTGCAGAGTCATCCGCACTCTCCCGCCCATTTGGGAGCTTTGGTATAATCCCCATGGTCCTTTCGGAGTCCCCAGCATCCACTAGGACGTTAGAGAAAATAAGAATTTACTTACCGATAATTCTATTTCTCATAGTCCGTAGTGGATGCTGGGCGCCCATCCCAAGTGCGGATTGTCTGCATTACTTGTACATAGTTATTGTTACAAAAATCGGGTTATTGTTGTTGTGAGCCATCTTTTCAGAGGCTCCTTCTGTTATCATGCTGTTAACTGGGTTCAGATCACAAGTTGTACGGTGTGATTGGTGTGGCTGGTATGAGTCTTACCCGGGATTCAAAATCCTTCCTTATTGTGTACGCTCGTCCGGGCACAGTATCCTAACTGAGGCTTGGAGGAGGGTCATAGGGGGAGGAGCCAGTGCACACCAGCTAGTCCTAAAGCTTTTACTTTGTGCCCAGTCTCCTGCGGAGCCGCTATTCCCCATGGTCCTTTCGGAGTCCCCAGCATCCACTACGGACTATGAGAAATAGAATTATCGGTAAGTAAATTCTTATTTTCCCTGTTGTAGGAGGGGTACCTTGATTATCACCTGCTGGGAATACAGCTTGTGAATGGCTTCCAATACCGCCTCCCTGTCGGGGGGAGACGTTGGTAAAGCAGACTTCAGGAACCGGCGAGGGGGAGACGTCTCGAATTCCAATTTGTACCCCTGAGATACTACCTGCAGGATCCAGGGGTCCACTTGCGAGTGAGCCCACTGCGCACTGAAATTCTTGAGACGGGCCCCCACCGTGCCTGAGTCCGCTTGTAAGGCCCCAGCGTCATGCTGAGGACTTGGCAGAAGCGGGGGAGGGCTTCTGTTCGTGGGAAGAGGCTGTCTGCTGCAGTCTTTTTCCCCTTCCTCTGCCCCGGGGCAGATATGAGTGGCCTTTTGCCCGCTTGCCCTTATGGGGACGAAAGGACTGAGCCTGAAAAGACGGTATCTTTTTCTGCTGAGAGGTGACCTGGGGTAAAAAGGTGGATTTCCCAGCCGTTGCCGTGGCCACCAGGTCCGATAGACCGACCCCAAATAACTCCTCCCCTTTATATGGCAATACTTCCATATGCCATTTGGAATCCGCATCACCTGACCACTGTCGCGTCCATAACCCTCTTCTGGCAGAAATGGACATCGCACTTACTCTTGATGCCAGAGTGCAAATATCCCTCTGTGCATCTCGCATATATAGAAATGCATCCTTTAAATGCTCTATAGTCGATAATATATTGTTCCTGTCCAGGGTATCAATATTTTCAGTCAGGGAATCCGACCAAGCCACCCCAGCACTGCACATCCAGGCTGAGGCGATTGCTGGTCGCAGTATAATACCAGTATGTGTGTATATACTTTTTAGGATATTTTCCAGCTTCCTATCAGCTGGTTCCTTGAGGGCGGCCGTATCAGGAGACGGTAACGCCACTTGTTTTGATAAGCGTGTGAGCGCCTTATCTACCCTATGGGGTGTTTCCCAACGTGCCCTAACCTCTGGCGGGAAAGGGTATAATGCCAATAATTTTTTAGAAATTAGCAGTTTTTTATCGGGGGAAACCCACGCTTCATCACACACCTCATTTAATTCATCTGATTCAGGAAAAACTACAGGTAGTTTTTTCACACCCCACTTAATACCCTTTTTTGTGGTACTTGTAGTATCAGAAATGTTCAAAACCTCCTTCATTGCCGTGATCATGTAACGTGTGGCCCTACTGGAAAATACGTTTGTTTCCTCACCGTCGACACTGGAGTCAGTGTCCGTGTCAGTGTCTGTATCGACCTGAGGTAACGGGCGTTTTAGAGCCCCTGACGGTGTTTGAGACGCCTGTACAGGTATTAACTGATTTGCCGGCTGTCTCATGTCGTCAACAGTCTTTTGTAAAGTGCTGACACTATCACGTAATTCTTTCCATAAGACCATCCAGTCAGGTGTCGACTCCCTAGGGGGTGACATCACTAACACAGGCAATTGCTCCGCCTCCACACCATTTTCCTCCTCATACATGTCGACACAACGTACCGACACACAGCACACACACAGGGAATGCTCTGACAGAGGACAGGACCCCACTAGCCCTTTGGGGAGACAGAGGGAGAGTTTGCCAGCACACACCAGAGCGCTATATATATATATATAGGGATAACCTTATATAAGTGTTTTTCCCTGATATAGCTGCTGTATATATTTATCTGCCAAATTAGTGCCCCCCCTCTCTTGTTTTACCCTGTTTCTGTAGTTCAGGACTGCAGGGGAGAGTCAGGGAGCCTTCCTCCAACGGAGCTGTGAGGAAAAAATGGCGCCAGTGTGCTGAGGAGATAGGCTCCGCCCCCTTCTCGGCGGCCTTTCTCCCGCTTTTTTATGGAAAAATTGGCAGGGGTTAAATGCATCCATATAGCCCAGGAGCTATATGTGATGTATTTTTTGCCAAAAAAGGTGTTTTTATTGCGTCTCAGGGCGCCCCCCCCCCCAGCGCCCTGCACCCTCAGTGACCGGAGTGTGAAGTGTGCTGAGAGCAATGGCGCACAGCTGCGGTGCTGTGCGCTACCTTATTGAAGACAGGACGTCTTCTGCCGCCGATTTTCCGGACCTCTTCAGTCTTCTGGCTCTGTAAGGGGGCCGGCGGCGCGGCTTTGGGACCCATCCATGGCTGGGCCTGTGATCGTCCCTCTGGAGCTAATGTCCAGTAGCCTAAGAAGCCCAATCCACTCTGCACGCAGGTGAGTTCGCTTCTTCTCCCCTTAGTCCCTCGGTGCAGTGAGCCTGTTGCCAGCAGGTCTCACTGAAAATAAAAAACCTACTTTAAACTTTTACTCTAAGCAGCTCAGGAGAGCCCCTTAGTATGCACCCTTCTCGTTCGGGCACAAAAATCTAACTGAGGCTTGGAGGAGGGTCATAGGGGGAGGAGCCAGTGCACACCAGGTAGTCCTAAAGCTTTTACTTTTGTGCCCAGTCTCCTGCGGAGCCGCTATTCCCCATGGTCCTTTCGGAGTCCCCAGCATCCACTAGGACGTTAGAGAAAACTGAATTAATCTTTCTTCAGTGTATCGTTCTCAGTCATTGCCCTCATTGCTTACCCCTCTTCATCTTCGGACCAACAATCCATGAGTAAGAACTATATTCAGCCACCTCATTTCCTTCCTATGCTGAAAGCTGCTCCCTCCGTCAATTGTCAGTCGTCAGATCCTCAACTCAAGCCGAGCGTGACAGTAAGCACTGGCCCCATGGATCCGACGAGTGATCAGGCTTCTGGGGGTGAAGCAGCCTCAGACATCCTGTCACATTTAAATAAGTAGGAAGCTACGCAAACTCAAATCGTGCAGTTTATGCAAAGTATGTCAGCCCGTCTTGACTCTCCATGCAGTCATATCTGTACCTCAAGTGCCAGCTCCCGTTCCTACCACTCGAGTTCTAACAGCTCCTGTGCCAGTTTCGCTTCCACGGTTGCAATTACCTTCACCTAGTAAGTTTAGCGGTACTTCAAAGCAATGCCGCAGTTTCCTCAACCAATGTGAGATTAAGTTTGAGTTTCAGTCGGTGAATTTCCCAACCGCCTGGACCAGGAAGGCTTACATTATTTCTCTGCTGACCGGTCAGGCGTTAGAATGGGCATCTCTGTGGGAGAAAGCGGATCCCATTCTTTTAAATTACTCTAAATTTGTATCAACTTTCCGAAAGATTTTCGACGAACCAGGCAGGACTTCTTCAGCTTCTTTGGAGATTCTGCGTTTGGGACAGGTAAATCTATATCTATAAATCTACAGCTATATCCCATCCCTGCACTTTCTCCTTTCCCCTCTCTTAATTTCTACTAATGAGCGCGCTGACCACTCCATGTCATAAATTCTAATACAGGAGGTAGGACGCCTCCAGGTCCAGCAGCACTCATTAGTACTTTTTCCCTTTGTGAGCGCAGCCCCCATCCATTTGAAAAAAACTCGAACCGTCAGTCAATACATAATCCACTTTTATACTCTCTTTTCTGAACTTGGTTGGAATGAAGAAGCTGTCATAGCAGCTTTCTGGAATGGTCTTTCAGACAAGCTAAAGGATAATCTAGCCACCCTAGACATTCCAAACAAGTTGGACAAACTAATCTCTCTCTGCAACAAGCTGGATCTGAGGTATGGAAAGCGTTGCCTGGAAAAATCAAAGTCGGACCGTCCGAGACCTTGGGTTGCTCCTCTTCCTAGACCATCTTCTCCATCCGCAGAGGAATCCATGCAGGTTAACCGGTCCTGTCTCACTTATGAAGAACGATAAAGGTGGAGACGAGGAAACCTCTATGTATTGCGGAGTGGCTGATCACTTTGTCAAGTCCTGCAGTCATCGGCTGGGAACCTGCCGCTACTAACTTACTCAGGAGAGGTTAAGTTAGTAGTCTCCTAGGAATTACCTTTCAGGAAAGAATCTGTGCTTACCACTTGTCTAGATCTCCCCTCTTCTTCTTTTTGTTTCTGTACTACTCGACTCTGGAGCAGCTGAGAATTTTATCATCTTGGCACTAGTCAAGCGAACTGGATTTCAGACTGTGAAGTTGGACCATCCTATTTCAGTCACTGCAGTTGATGGAAGTTACATCCCCAAATGAATAATTTCTCACCGCACTGTTAATCTTAAATTAATGATTGGAGCTCTTCACTCAGAAAATATCTCTTTTCCAGTAATTCCTAAATTAATTCTTCTCAAGATTTAATTCTTGGATTCCCTTAGCTACAAAGACATAATCCCCGCATCAATTGGCAGACTATTTATGTACTCGCTTGGGGTGAGTCTTGCTTCCATGAATGCTTGGCGTCTGTGAAACCTCTTTGTAATTTGAATCCTGCTGTACTCCTGGTAGTCTATCAGGACTTTCAAGATGTCTTTAGCAAACAGGGAGCTGACACTCTGCCTCCCCATCGTAGTTGGGACTGTCCCATTGATTTGATTTCTGGCAAGACTCCTCTAAGAGGTCAAATATACCCGTTATCCCTTCCAGAGACCCAGGCCATGTCAGACTACATTTCGGAAAACCTCGGTAAAGGTTTTATTTGCCCCTCTTACTTTCAGGTGGGGCAGGGTTTTTTTTTTGTTTGAAAAAGGATGGGGGTCTGCGGCCAGGCAATGACTATTGGACGTTAAATGAGATCACTTTGAAGAACATATCCCCTGCCCCTGATTCCTGAGTTATTAGATCGTGTGAACGGGGACACCGTTTTCACTAAGCTGTACCTTCGAGGGGCTTATAACCTGATACACATCCGTTCTGGAGACGAATGGAAGACCGCCTTTAACACCTGGGACGGGCATTACAAGTATCTAGTGATGCCCTTCGGTCTCTGAAACGCCCCGGCAGTCTTCCAGAACTTCGTAAACGAGACTTTCAGAAATCTTCTTTACAGTTGTCTGGTGGTATACTTGGACGATATTCTCATTTTTTCTAAAGATTTGAAGGTCCATCGTGAGCAAGTCAAAGAGGTCTTAAGCCGTCTTAGGAAGAATAGTCTCTTTTTAAAGTTAGAAAAGTGCACCTTTGAGGTACCCTCCATCGCCTTTCTCGGTTATGCCCTCTCCGGACAGGAGCTACAGATGGATTCAACCAAGGACCAAGCAATTCGTGATTGGACTCTTTCTACCACTCTAAAAGGGATCCAACGATTTCTTGGCTTTGCAAACTTGTACAGAAAACTTATCAAGAATTACTCCACTATTATCGCCCCAATTACCATGTTAACCAGGAAAGGAGCCAATCCTTGAATTTGGCCACCTGAGGCTCTGAAAGCCTTCACGTACTTAGAAGAGGTCTTCATGTCTGCTCCAATTCTTCACCAACTTGATCTCAATCGCCCCTTTCAGGTGGAAGTAGATGCTTCTTAAGTGGGACTCGAGCTGTTCTTTCTCAGCTCTTCGAAGATAAGAAAAGTCATTCTTGTGCATATTCTTCTCGAAGATTCTCCCAAGTAGAGCAAAATTATCCATTTGGGGAACAAGAACTGTTAGCCATAAAATTAGATTTTGAAGAGTGGCAATATTTATTAGAGGGAGCTCAACACCCTATCTCTGTTCTGACGGATCACAAGAATCTTCTGTACCTCCAGACAGCCCGTTTAAACCCACGGCAAGCCAGGTACGCGCTCTTCTTCTCTCGGTTCTCCTTCAAACTCTTACCGCCCAGGAACCTTAAGTCGAAGAGCATATACACGTTCTC
Source organism: Pseudophryne corroboree (assembly GCF_028390025.1). NCBI lineage: Eukaryota > Metazoa > Chordata > Amphibia > Anura > Myobatrachidae > Pseudophryne > Pseudophryne corroboree. The sequence goes on from NC_086455.1 coordinate 86,018,988, forward strand.
GTTCTTTTCAAACTGATGATTCACTCAACTCCTCTGAGAAACAATTTATTCTAAATCTGGCTTCATTTGCTTCAACTCATACTGTTCCTTTTCCTCCTCCGGGGAGAACTTTTGTGGCACCAAAACTTTGCAGGAATTTGCTTTTGTGGGCTCATTCTTCACCTTTCATGGGTCATGCCGGTGGTCTTAAGACTCAAGTTCATTCAATGACTCTACTGGTGGCCTCCTCTTAAAACAGATGTCTTAACATTTGGTGTTCTTTAGCATCATTTACAAATCACAAGTCCTCTCCTCAATCAGTGTTCCTCAGCATTGTTCACAAATCACAAGTCATCTGTTCATTCAGTGTATTTCAGCATTGTTTACAAATCACAAGTCACTTCTCCATTGAGTATTCTTCAGCACTGTCTACAAGTCACGAACATTTTGTTCTTCAGAATTCACTCATACTTATCTCCTAGTTGTGGTGTATTATTGAAGTCTCATTAAAACTGAATTAATCTTTCTTCAGTGTATCATTCTCAGTCATTGCCCTCATTGCTTACCCCTCTTCATCTTCGGGCCAACTCTTCAATCCATGAGTAAGAACTATATTCAGCCACTTCATTTCCTTCCTTTGTCGAAAGCTGCTCCCTCAGTCAATTGTCAGTCGTCAGATCCTCAACTCAAGCCGAGCGTTACACATTATAAGCAAGAACACAGTAGTAAGTCTCTGGGATTTGAGCAGTCTATTTGTGAAGGACATTGCTATTCACAACCCACACTGGGAGTACTGCTGATAAAGGATTTATGGGGTTCCAGAAAGTAAACTTAAAAGATAAAATAAGATTAGCTGAACACCGATATAGACACTGATAATGGCTACCTCTGTGGCTTCAAATAGAATAAGATAAGCTAAACGTTGAGTATGAAATTAAAATTAAATAAAGAGTGATATATACAGGTGAAACTCAGAAAATTAGAATATTGTGCAAAAGTTCATTTATTTCAGTAATTCTAAGTAAAAGGGGAAACTAATATATTATATAGACTCAGTATACCAAAATATTATATTCCCCTTGGGCACTTCTTGGATCTAACATGTCGTATAACAGGATATCTTCAATATCACAAACTATATACTGTAGCTTGATGTTCCTCAATAAATGAGAAACAACAAGGATACAGAGGATATAAAAGAAAAACACACAATAGTGTAGAAGTCCTTTTAAGAACTGTGCAGGAAAGCTGATTTCAATGCATCACACTCACAAGGTATTCCAGGAAAAACAAGCACATAAGAGTTTTCTTTATAATGCAAATTTTCTCAGGATGGGTCCACAAATGGTCAAAGATCCATTTTCACCTTTGTCCAAAAGGTATATATCAGGATACCTAAAACACAAGGACAACAAAGAGAAGAAGGTGATAGTGCAGTAATCCCTTAAACAGATAGATATTTATTTTTCTACAAATGCACTCACATGATAAATAAGAAATAAAAGCATATCACACAGCGTTGTCCCAAATTTCCCACACAGAAGTCCACACTGGCTGGCTGAGAAAGTGATAGAACAGCAGGTGCAGTCAGAGTTCCGTTTACTCACGGCTCCCCTCCAGGTGGAATAGTGAAGGAATAGTAGGATAACGTCAGCGTGCAGGGACAGGTCCGCTTAACGCGTTTCGGTTACTACCTTTTTCAAAAGCGGATAGTCCATCCAAAAAGTCCTCCCCCTTTTTAACCCCACAAACAGCCCAAACAAGTATCAGGTGGTGAGCAATTTTTTCAAACCGCACCGCCTTCCCGTACTTCCGCGATCGTCACTTCCGGCATCTTCCGGTCACGTGGTGTCGCGTCTTTACAGGACTGTCATACGGCTGGTGTGCGCTGATTTCCTCCTGTTGCCTTGCGGGCCAGGATGCGTTCCACCAGACGAAATGTCACTTCCGGTCATGTAATACAAAGTGCGGGTGACATCAAGTATCTTAGTGCTGATAAATGGGTTCTGGGGGTCATCGTATAATAGCACCAAATCCTATTTTAGGAAGTAGATAAAGATAAAACATAAAGACAAAAATTAGTCTTAAGTACAAACAGCAAATTACACTTATTGTTAAAATAAAGTGCACTACATAAATACAGGAAGTAACAATTGATTGTCAAACAAAATATGACATTCTAAAAAGGACTAAATGAATAAAGGCATCCAATAATATCCATATAAAACACAATGAATAAATAAAAGATAATTAATTTAAAAACCACTTCAATTCGAACTCCCCATTAAGTCCCTGTGGAACCAATGTCTTCAAATTGAAGATCCACCTCATCTCAGACTTTGCCAACCTAGTTTCAATATTTTTGTTTTTCCATGTACCTTTTATCTACTCGATTCCCCAGAAGTTCTTAATCTCGCATACTTTTGAATTATGTACTTGTTTAAAGTGCATAGAGAGGGTATGATTTTCTAAACCCTTTCTGATATTATATATATGTTCACATAAGCGGGTTTTTAACATTCTTGTTGTTTTTCCAACATATATAAGACCACATTTGCACTCAATAGCGTATATTACATTCTTCGTTGTACAAGTGATAAATTGATTAATTTTATAACAATTCTCTTTGATGTTAATTTCTTTATACTTGGAAGTGTTTGTCTTAACAGTTCTACAGACCAAACACGATCCACATCGATGGAACCCGCGTACACGCTCACTGCTACGTGTATTCTCAGTAAGGGTACTGCTAACCAGCTTATCCTTCAAAGATTTAGATTTTCTATATATGAAAGATGGCCTAGTAGGAATCTTTCCTTTCAAAATGGGATCTTGTTCTAACAATTTCCAATTATTCTTTATTATTGTTTCTACTTTTTTGTGTAAAGAGCTATAGCTAGAAACAAATGCCCATTCTATATTCTCCTTAGGTTCTTTTTTAGGCTTTTCAACTAAAAGATCACTTCTTGGTATATGTCTAATTCTTTCCTTTGCGGCAACCAGTTTATCTTTCTGATATCCTTTATCCTCAAAGCACTTGGACATTTCTTTCATCTCAAAGCTACAAATCTCTGGGTCAGAGCAGTTACGTTTGACCCTAACAAATTGGCTGAAGGGAATACCCTCCAGCCAGTTGGCATGGTGTTGACTGTTTCTCTCTATAAAGGAGTTCGAGTTCGTAGGTTTTTTATACATCTTACTTTCTAAACATGACTCCTTGACATAAATACTAAGATCCAGAAAATGTACCTTATGTTTGCTTACATCAAATGTTAATTTGTTATTTCTATCATTAAAATTTAATTGGTCGCAAAAGTCTTCAGACTCTCCTCACTCCCCCTCCATACAAATAAAATGTAGTCGATAAAACGATGCCAGGACACCAGACCTGCCCCCACCAACTCGTCATTCCATACTGCCACCTCCTCCCAGTAGGACATAAACAAGTTGGCATAACTAGGGGCAAACCTGGTGCCCATGGCAGTGCCCACCTGTTGGAGGTGGTAATCTCCATTGATATAGAAATAATTATTTTGTAAAATAAACAAAATACTCTCAAGAATGAATTCCTTCATCGGTCCATCAACACTACTTTTTTCCAAGAAATAAGCTACTGCTTGTATCCCCAAAGCTGGTTGAATAATAGTATACAGGGTACTCACATCAGCTGTACATAGGAAGCATTCAGGATCCCAATTTATTCTCTGCAATTTTCTAATAGTATCTCCTGTATCTTTTAAATAAGACCTACTTTGAGTTACCATTGGCTGTAAAAAGGAATCAACTAGAGCGGAAAGATTAGATGTTGTTCCATTACATCCGGATATAATTGGTCTGCCCGGGGGGTGGAGGGGATCCTTATGAACTTTCGGTAATATATATATAGTCGGTACATTAGGTTCTTTAATATTAATGAACTCATATTCGTCTTTAGAAATGAGTCCTTTTTCTAATGCTCTAGAAGTAATATCTTTAAGAGCATCAACGATCTTACTTGTTGGATCACATTTAAGGCGTTTGTAAGTATCGCCATCTTTAAGCTGTTTATCAATTTCACTAATGTAATCAGATCGGTTCATAAGTACCACTCCACCCCCCTTGTCAGCGGGCTTTATAACCAAATCATGGTCCTGTTGTAAAGATTTTACAGCCAAGGATTCTTTCTTGGATAAATTACGCCTTCTATGCTTTTTCTTCTTATTAGTCAAAATGCACTTTTCTACCTCATCTGTCACTATTTTACTGAAGCAGTCTATACAGCTTCCTTTCACATTAGTAGGGTAGAAGCTTGACTTATTTTTAAAATTTAGATTTCGGTGTTTCATCAGAGTTGGGTTTATCTGAGGAGGTCTGTTTTCCCAAAAAGAATTTCTTAATAGTAAGTTTCCTTACAAACTTATTAATATCTATATACAATTCGAAGGGGCTAGGATCACTAGTAGGTGCAAATTTTAAACTTTTCTTCAATACTTTTTCTTCTTTATCCGTTAATTTTCTAGTACTTAAGTTGAAGATTTTTACCAAATTAGAGTCATCATTTGATGTATTTAACACACCATTCCCTTTAAACACTTTCTTTTTCGGATTTTTGATACCCCCCCCCCCCCCCCCCCCCCCTTTTACCTCTTTTAGTTTTTTTTCTTCTTTTCAACTATTCCCTTCTCGGAGTTCTGAAGTCCCGATCTAAAAAAGTGGGCCTTTGTTCCTGCCTCCTTGATAAAATATCATACCTGTTCCTTGTTTCTATATTGACTTCACTTCTTTGATTATTCCTTCCAAAATCTTTCCTATTGTTTTCCCAAGCATAGGTATTTTTCTGATTACTCCTAATCGGTTTATTATAGGGATCCTCCCTCCAATTACTTCTCCAATATCTTTTAGGCCCCCCATTGTATTGGGCATTATCCCATTCTCGATGATCCCTTCTAAAATTCCCAGTTTGTGTTGTAATATCATTTTCCCGCCTCTCCTGGTAGTTGGATCTAGAAGTCTTATTACCTCTTTGAATTATACTCCATTTTCCCTGATCTAAATTAGAGTTTTCCCCTTATGGATTTGTTTCTTTTACTGGCAGGTTCGATGGTATATTGGTGTTTTTATCCCTTAAATATTTTTTCTGTTTTTTTTATTTTTAATTCTTTAGTATTCTTATCAATTTTCAGTTGTATCTGCCTCTCCGCATTTTTGACATCTTGTTGATCTCTAAACGGGACAATTAAACTTTCCAAAGATTTGATCTCTTCATTTAATCGTACAAGGTTAGATTTTCTCTCCTTCACAATTAGTTCCATTAATGAAGTGGAACAATGTTTTAAAATCTGTTCCCAGTCTTTGATAAACTCTTCATTTGAGCTATCAAAGCTAGGCAATTTAGAGATCATCAAGCCTTTCGGGTCCATCTTATCTGACAAATATCTTTCCATAGTTACTAATTCCCACCATATACGGTTTTCTTTTAAAATCACAACCTCAAGTTTTGATAGTAAATTACTTAAATCTTCATCTTCTATATTATCAACTGCATTACATTCAAACATATCTTTGAGAAGATCCTTTCTTCTCTCTTGATGGGAAAACATGCTTGCAACACTCATTACCACTTTTGGTGAAAAAAAAACGTGCAATACAAATGAAAGAAGTGGTTGTAAGGTGCGCAATAAAAGTCCAAAGATCAGCCCAGAGGTAATAACAGAAGTTTCACCTACTTCACAAGTTTCACAGTATACCAAAATATTATATTCCCCTTAGGCGCTCCTTGGATCTAACATGTCGTATAACAGGATATCTTCAATATCACAACCTATATACTGTAGCTTGATGTACCTCAATAAATGAGAAACAACAAGGATACAGAGGATATAAAGGAAAAACACACAATAGTGTAGAAGTCCTTTTAAGAACTGTGCAGGAAAGCTGATTTCAATGCATCACACTCACAAGGTTTTCCAGGAAAAACAAGCACATAAGAGTTTTCTTTATAATGCAAATTTTCTCAGGATGGGTCCACAAATGGTCAAAGATCCATTTTCACCTTTGTACAAAAGGTATATATCAGGATACCTCCAACACAAGGACAACAAAGAGAAGAAGGCGATAGTGCAGTAATCCCTTAAACAGATATTTATTTTTCTACAAATGCACTCGCATGATAAATAAGAAATAAAAGCATATCACACAGCGTTGTCCCAAATTTCCCACACAGAAGTCCACACTGGCTGGCTGAGAAAGTGATAGAACAGCAGGTGCAGTCAGAGTTCCGGTTACTCACGGCTCCCATCCAGGTGGAATAGTGAAGGAATAGTAGGATAACGTCAGCGTGCAGGGACAGGTCCGCTTAACGCGTTTCGGTTACTACCTTTTTCAAAAGCGGATAGTCCATCCAAAAAGTCCTCCCCCTTTTAAACCCCACAAACAGCCCAAACAAGTATCAGGTGGTGAGCAATTTTTTCAAACCGCACCGCCTTCCCGTACCCGCGATCGTCACTTCCGGCAACTTCCGGTCACGTGGTGTCGCGTCTTTACAGGACTCTCATACGGCTGGTGTGCGCTGATTTCCTCCTGTTGCCTTGTGGGCCAGGATGCGTTCCACCAGACGAGATGTCACTTCCGGTCATGTAAATACAAAGTGATGCCACCCGCACTTTGTATTACATGACCGGAAGTGACATCTCGTCTGGTGGAACGCATCCTGGCCCGCAAGGCAACAGGAGGAAATCAGCGCACACCAGCCGTATGAGAGTCCTGTAAAGATGCGACACCACGTGACCGGAAGTTGCCGGAAGTGACGATCGCGGAAGTACGGGAAGGCGGTGCGGTTTGAAAAAATTGCTCACCACCTGATACTTGTTTGGGCTGTTTGTGGGGTTTAAAAGGGGGAGGACTTTTTGGATGGACTATCCGCTTTTGAAAAAGGTAGTAACCGAAACGCGTTAAGCGGACCTGTCCCTGCACGCTGACGTTATCCTACTATTCCTTCACTATTCCACCTGGAGGGGAGCCGTGAGTAACCGGAACTCTGACTGCACCTGCTGTTCTATCACTTTCTCAGCCAGCCAGTGTGGACTTCTGTGTGGGAAATTTGGGACAACGCTGTGTGATATGCTTTTATTTCTTATTTATCATGTGAGTGCATTTGTAGAAAAATAAATATCTATCTGTTTAAGGGATTACTGCACTATCGCCTTCTTCTCTTTGTTGTCCTTGTGTTGGAGGTATCCTGATATATACCTTTTGTACAAAGGTGAAAATGGATCTTTGACCATTTGTGGACCCATCCTGAGAAAATTTGCATTGTAAAGAAAACTCTTATGTGCTTGTTTTTCCTGGAAAACCTTGTGAGTGTGATGCATTGAAATCAGCTTTCCTGCACAGTTCTTAAAAGGACTTCTACACTATTGTGTGTTTTTTTTTTTTATATCCTCTGTATCCTTGTTGTTTCTCATTTATTGAGGAACATCAAGCTACAGTATATAGGTTGTGATATTGAAGATATCCTGTTATACGACATGTTAGATCCAAGGAGCGCCTAAGGGGAATATAATATTTTGGTATACTGTGAAACTTGTGAAGTAGGTGAAACTTCTGTTATTACCTCTGGGCTGATCTTTGGACTTTTATTGCGCACTTTACAACCACTTCTTTCATTTGTATATTATATAGACTCATTACATGCAATGTGAGATAATATTTCAAGCCTTTATTTGTTATAATTTTGATTGCGGTTTACATCTTAAGAAAACCCCAAATCCAAAATCTCAGAAAATTAGACTTCCATAAAATCAATAAAAAAAGGATTTTAAATACAGAAATGTTGTACCTCTGAAAAGTATAATCATGCATATGTACTCAGTACTTGGTTTGGGCCCCTTTTGCATGAATTACTGCCTGGATGCGGCCTGGCATGGATTCTATCAGCCTGTGGCACTGCTGAGGTGTTATGGAAGACCAGGATGCTTCAATAGCGGCCTACAGCTCTTCTGCATTGTTCGGTCTCATGTCTCTCATTTTTCTCTTGGCAATGCCCCATAGATTCTCAATTGGGTTCAGGTCAGGCGAGTTTGCTGGTCAATCCAGCACATTAATCCCACGGTCATTGAACCAGGTTTTGGTACTTTTGGCAGTGTGGGCAGGTGCCAAGTCCTGCTGGAAAATGAAGTCCGCAAGCATCCCCATAAAACTTGTCTGCTGAAGTAAGCATGAAGTGCTCTAAAATGTCCTGGTAGATGGCTGTGTTGACTCTGGACTTAAAGCATAGTGGACCAACACCAGCAGATGACATGGCTCCCCAAATCAACACAGACTGTGGAAACTTCACATTGGACTTCAAGCATCTTGGATTTAGTGCCTCTCCATACTTTCTCCATACTCTGGGACCTTGGTTTACAAATGAGATGCAAAATTTGCTTTCACAGAAAAGAGTACTTTGGACCACTGAGTAACAGACCAGTTCTTTTTTTTTTTTTAAGACGCTTCTGGCGTTGCTTGTTGTTCCGGAGCAGCTTGACAAGATGAATACAACATTTGAAGCCAGTGTCCAGGATCCGTCTGTGTGTGGTGACTCTTGATGCACTAACTCCAGCCTCAGTCTACTCCTTGTGAAACTCCCCCACTCATTCGAATGGCCTTTTCCTGACAATCCTCTCCTCGCCTGACCTGAACCTTTTTGAATAAACAACGTTCCTTACACCTCCTGTGCATGCCTATGGTCCAAGCCTTGCTTTTAAAAAAAATAATAATACATACTTATTTGTAAAGTGTTTTTGAAGACACTTATTTGCATGGGTCTTTTGATAACATAAAAATGGTTGAACATATAAGATTTCACCACTGTAAGGGATGTTTCACACGCAGCGGTTTTTGCCGAGAGGGAAAAATCCGGATGGCTTTTTCCTGTGCTGGTATTGTAAATAATAATGTAAGGGGTAGGGTCTTCTCACACGGCATGGCGCCGGCTCGGCTGCCTGGTTGCAGATGGAAATATCCACTGAAAAGTCCGGCTGCCATGCCGGGGCTGTGCCGTCCTTGTAGGCAGTGAACCGTGTGTGTGACTGGGAGCTTTCACACATCGGTTTTTTTTTTCCAAGCCGGTCCTGCTGCTGCGCATGCGCACAGCATTAAACACAGCTCAAAGCCGTTGCATGTGAAAGCTCCCATTCACACACACAGTTTGTCCGTCTTTTTGCCATCCGAGCAAAACCGCCTTGTGTGAAACAGCCCTAAGGAGATTAAAATCCACTTCCTGCTACTTCAGTAGTTAAGTTTCACTATTAAGCCCCATACAGACTAACTTTAACCTCTACTACTCTAAAGGTGCATACACACTGGGTGTTTTCCACCTGGCCAAGTGATTTTTACGGGGGTGAGCCACTTTCTACAGTAAGAGACTGAGGAAAGTGGTTCACTCGTCTGGTAAAACAGGCCAACGGACTGATGCTCAAAGTAGCTCAATATGCCAAAAGTGACCTACTTTGAGCTCAACATTGCCTAGGGTGTATGGGCCTTAAGTCCAGTCATAACATCCCTGCAGTCTGACCCCATCCCCTACCACTGTAGCACAATCCATGCCCTAACTTCCCCCACAGCCTTACAATAACCTCCCAGCCCGAACCTATCCCCAAGTTTAATTGCTTATAGATCCAGTCACCTTTTTGTTATAATTATACAGAGCTATGTAAAATATGCGTGCTTTTATAAATATTGCTTATGTTATAATATAGCAAGATAGGATTTTTTTTTATTAAATTGAAAGTGGTTTCTTTATTTTCTTTTTTCCTTTTTTTTTTTTTTTTTTTTTATAATATCAGGCATACACCTACTGGTGCCACTTTAAACCGAGAAGTAGCATTCCTTCAAAGTCAGTTGGACAATGCAATAAATACATCTGAAAACGATAAGTATGTGGTACATACATTGTATATAATAAATTTGATGATTTTTTTTAAATTATAAAGTAGAAAGAGTATTAAAGTGCTTAAAATTCATCAATAACTATATTAGATGACCATTTATGTATTATTGTTCTGCCTAACCATTATTATACTGTTGGTATATAATATATTGCATAGGTTCTAAAACACTGTCCGCAGGACCCCAAAGAGTTCACGTTTTCCAGCTCATCTGGCAGGTGCATAGGTATAGCCATTACTCCCTGACACTGATCAAGAGATGATGCTAGTTATTTCACTTGTGATTTTGTGAGGTGATCTGGAAACCATGAACTGTTCGGAGTCCTGAGGTCTGAGTTTGAGAACCAATGATATAGTGATAACTAAGTGAGGAAACCGGGACAACCTGTATACAATGCTTATCTGTATAGTATTGTTGTACCTTAAAAATAAATTGATATGACACCTTACTGTGCTCATATAAAGTCATAACCATTGTAATGAACAGCTTTGTGGTGATGCTCAAGAAATGCAACAAATATATAAAAATGTATAAGTTGTATGTTGCTATGCGTGATATCTCTGACAGCCAAATGATCTACAGTACACATGTTTTACTCAAATGTGCTTTTATGAGAACATGATATGGATAAATATAATGGTCCATTCTGAAATGGTGACAGCAACACATACAGTTTAAATAATATTAAACTCCTGCTAGCTAATCTGTAAAAGCCTTGATTTGGAATATAGATTTCAAACTTGTTGAACAAATGTTTTTGTTTTTTTTCCATCAATTTCAGATATATGCCATTGCACTCTTTAAAATGTATAATACCGAGCAATTTATAACTAGCTTTATTTGACATGGGTCGGGTGAGTCTCAGGAGGTTGATTGTGGTAGAGGAATTGATGCAAGCCACTCAGAAGCCTCTTCAGCATAGTACATATCTTTTCAAGTGAAAGGGAAATAGATTCCCAAGAGAGTCTAGATTTATTATGGAAAAATGTATTTTTTGTTTTCAAGTGGACTACAACATTATTGAACTCTTAACATTTTCAATCAACTCGTGCAAAACAGTGATTGATCTTAAAAATAATATCCGTATAGTGTGCAACAGTGGTGTACTAAGGCAGCATGTATTATGTACAAATGAAGATGGATAAATAATTGGTTTAGAAAATAAGTTGTAAAATGACTTCTCAAACTTCTGTAACTTTTCAAATATTGGAAAGCAATTTACTGTTCTTCTATTTGACATGAAGTATACATTATATGTGTGTGTGTGTGTATGTATATATATATATATATATATATATATGTGTGTGTGTGTGTGTGTGTGTGTATATATATATATATATATATATATATATACATATATATATATATATATATATATATATATATATAATATATGCAATCTCCAAGTCAATCACACTTCTGTGAAATCAAACTGTCCACTTAGGAAGCAACACTGATTGACAATCAATTTCACATGCTGTTGTGCAAATGGAACAGACAACAGGTGGGAATTATAGGCAATTAGCAAGACACCCCCAATAAAGGAGTTGTTCTGCAGGTGGTGACCACAGACCACTTCTCAGTTCCTATGCTTTCTGGTTGATGTTTTGGTAACTTTTGAAAGCTGGCGGTGCTTTCACTCTAGTGGTAGCATGAGACGGAGTGTACAACCCACACAAGTGGCTCAGGTAGTGCAGCTCATCCAGGATGACACATCAATGCGAGCTGTAGCAAGAAGGTTTGTTGTGTCTGTCAGCGTAGTGTCCAGAGCATGGAGGCACTACCAGGAGACAGGCCAGTACATCAGGAGACGTGGAGGAGGCCGTAGGAGGGCAATAACCCAGCAGCAGGACCGCTACCTACGCCTTGGTGCAAGGAGGAACAGGAGGAGCACTGCCAGAGCTCTGCAAAATGACCTCCAGCAAGCCACAAATGTGCATGCGTCTACTCAAACGATCAGAAACAGACTCCATGAAGGTGGTATGAGGGCCCGATGACCACAGGTGGGGGGTTGTGCTTACAGCCCAACACCGTGCAGGACGTTTGGCATTTTCCAGAGAACACCAAGATTGGCAAATTCGCCACTGGCGCCCTGTGCTCTTCACAAATGAAAGCAGGTTCTCAATGAGCACATGTGACAGACGTGACAGAATCTGGAGACGCCAAGGAGAACGTTCTGCTGCCTGCAACATCCTTCAGCATGACCGGTTTGGCAGTGGGTCAGTAATGGTGTGGGGTGGCATTTCTTTGGGGGGCCGCACAGCCCTCCATGTGCTCGCCAGAGGTAGCCTGACTGCCATTAGGTACCGAGATGAGATCCTCAGACCCCTTGTGAGACCATATGCTGGTGCGGTTGGCCCTGGGTTCCTCCTAATGCAAGACAATGCTAGACCTCATGTGGCTGGAGTGTGTCAGCAGTTCCTGCAAGACGAAGGCATTGATGCTATGGACTGGCTCGCCCGTTCCCCAGACCTGAATCCAATTGAGCACATCTGGGACATCATTTCTCATTCCATCCACCAACGCCACGTTGCACCACAGACTGTCCAGGAGTTGGCGGATGCTTTAGTCCAGGTCTGGGCGGAGATCCCTCAATAGACCATCCGCCACCTCATCAGGAGCATGCTCAGGCATTGTAGGGAGGTCATACAGGCACGTGGAGGCCACACATACACTACTGAGCCTCATTTTGACTTGTTTTAAGGACATTGCATCAAAGTTGGATCAGCCTGTAGTGTGTTTTTCCACTTTAATATTGAGTTTTGATAATTTTGGTGTGATTTTGTTGTCCGCACATTCAACTATGTAAAGAACAAAGTATTTAATAAGAATTTCTCTATCGTCCTAGTGGATGCTGGGGTTCCTGAAAGGACCATGGGGAATAGCGGCTCCGCAGGAGACAGGGCACAAAAAGTAAAGCTTTAGGATCAGGTGGTGTGCACTGGCTCCTCCCCCTATGACCCTCCTCCAAGCCTCAGTTAGATTTTTGTGCCCGGCCGAGAAGGGTGCAATCTAGGTGGCTCTCCTAAAGAGCTGCTTAGAAAAGTTTAGCTTAGGTTTTTTATTTTACAGTGAGTCCTGCTGGCAACAGGATCACTGCAACGAGGGACTTAGGGGAGAAGAAGTGAACTCACCTGCGTGCAGGATGGATTGGCTTCTTTGGCTACTGGACATTAGCTCCAGAGGGACGATCACAGGTACAGCCTGGATGGTCACCGGAGCCTCGCCGCCGGCCCCCTTGCAGATGCTGAAACAAGAAGAAGGTCCAGAATCGGCGGCATGAAGACTCCTCAGTCTTCTTAAGGTAGCGCACAGCACTGCAGCTGTGCGCCATTTCCTCTCAGCACACTTCACACGGCAGTCACTGAGGGTGCAGGGCGCTGGGAGGGGGGCGCCCTGGGAGGCAATGAAAACCTATTTTTGGCTAAAAATACCTCACATATAGCCTCCGGGGGCTATATGGAGATATTTAACCCCTGCCAGAATCCGTTAAGAGCGGGAGACGAGGCCGCCGAAAAAGGGGCGGGGCCTATCTCCTCAGCACACAGCGCCATTTTCCCTCACAGAAAGGCTGGAGGGAAGGCTCCCAGGCTCTCCCCTGCACTGCACTACAGAAACAGGGTTAAAACAGAGAGGGGGGGCACTAATTTGGCGTTAGAAATATATAAAAAAGATGCTATAAGGGAAAACACTTATATAAGGTTGTCCCTATATAATTATAGCGTTTTTGGTGTGTGCTGGCAAACTCTCCCTCTGTCTCTCCAAAGGGCTAGTAGGTCCTGTCCTCTATCAGAGCATTCCCTGTGTGTGTGCTGTGTGTCGGTACGTGTGTGTCGACATGTATGAGGACGATGTTGGTGAGGAGGCGGAGAAATTGCCTGTAATGGTGATGTCACTCTCTAGGGAGTCGACACCGGAATGGATGGCTTATTTAGGGAATTACGTGATAATGTCAACACGCGGCAAGGTCGGTTGACGACATGAGACGGCCGACAAACAATTAGTACCGGTCCAGACGTCTCAAAAACACCGTCAGGGGTTTTAAAACGCCCGTTTACTTTAGTCGGTCGACACAGACACAGACAGGGACACTGAATCCAGTGTCGACGGTGAATAAACAAACGTATTCCTCATTAGGGCCACACGTTAAGGGCAATGAAGGAGGTGTTACATATTTCTGATACTACAAGTACCACAAAAGAGGGTATTATGTGGGATGTGAAAAAACTACCGTAGTTTTTCCTGAATCAGATAAATTAAATGAAGTGTGTGATGATGCGTGGGTTCCCCCCGATAGAAAATATGGGCGGTATACCCTTTCCCGCCAGAAGTTAGGGCGCGTTGGGAAACACCCCTTAGGGTGGATAAGGCGCTCACACGCTTATCAGAACAAGTGGCGGTACCGTCTATAGATAGGGCCGTCCTCAAGGAGCCAGCTGACAGGAGGCTGGAAAATATCATAAAAAGTATATACACACATACTGGTGTTATACTGCGACCAGCGATCGCCTCAGCCTGGATGTGCAGAGCTGGGGTGGCTTGGTCGGATTCCCTGACTAAAAATATTGATACCCTTGACAGGGACAGTATTTTATTGACTATAGAGCATTTAAAGGATGCATTTCTATATATGCGAGATGCACAGAGGGATATTTGCACTCTGGCATCAAGAGTAAGTGCGCTGTCCATATCTGCCAGAAGATGTTTATGGACACGACAGTGGTCAGGTGATGCAGATTCCAAACGGCACAAAGGTGTATTGCCGTATAAAGGAAGAGGAGTTATTTGGGGTCGGTCCATCGGACCTGGTGGCCACGGCAACTGCTGGAAAATCCACCGTTTTTACCCTAAGTCACATCTCTGCAGAAAAAGACACCGTCTTTTCAGCTTCAGTCCTTTCGTCCCTATAAGAGTCATATCTGCCCAGGGATAGAGGAAAGGGAAGAAGACTGCAGCAGGCAGCCCATTCCCAGGAACAGAAGCGTTCCACCGCTTCTGACAAGCTCTCAGCAGGACGCTGAGACCGTACAGGACCCCTGGATCCTACAAGTAGTATCCCAGGGGTACAGATTGGAATGTCGAGACGTTTCCCCTGCGCAGGCTCCTGAAGTCTGCTTTACCAAGGTCTCCCTCCGACAAGGAGGCAGTATGGGAAACAATTCACGAGCTGTATTCCCAGCAGGTGATAATTAAATTACCCCTCCTACAACAAGAAAAGGGGTATTATTCCACACTATATTGTGGTACTGAAGCCAGAAGGCTAGGTGAGACCTATTCTAAATCTAAAAAAATTTGAACACTTACAAAGGTTCAAATCAAGATGGAGTCACTCAGAGCAGTGATAACGAACCGGGAAGAAGGGGACTATATGGTGTCCCGAGACATCAGGGATGCTTACCTCCATGTCCCAAATTTGCCCTTATCACTAAGGGTACCTCAGGTTCGTGGTACAGAACTGTCACTATCAGTTTCAGACGCTGACGTTTGGATTGTCCACGGCACCCCGGGTCTTTACCAAGGTAATGGCCGAAATGATGGTGGTTCTTCGAAGAAAAGGCGTCTTAATTATCCCTTACTTGGACGATCTCCTGATAAGGGCAAAGTCCAGGGAACAGTTGGAGGTCGGAGTAGCACTATCTCGGATACTGTTACAACAGCAGGGGTGGATTCTAAATATTCCAAATTCGCAGCTGATCCCGACAACAAGTCTCCTGTGCTTAGGGATGATTCTGGACACAGTCCAGAAAAAGGTGTTTCTCCCGGAAGAGAAAGCCAGGGAGTTATCCGAGCTAGTCAGGAACCTCCTAAAATCAGTGCATCATTGCACAAGGGCCATGGTAAAAAAATGGTGACTTCCTTCGAAGCAATTCCAGTCGGCAGATTTCATGCAAGAACTTTTCAGTGGGATCTGCTGGACAAATGGTCCGGATCGCATCTTCAGATGCATCAGCGGATAACCCTATATCCAAGGACAAGGGTGTCTCTCCTGTGGTGGTTACAGAGTGCTCATCTTCTAGAGGGCCGCAGATTCGGCATTCAGTTTTGGATGTTGGTGACCACGGAGGCCAGCCCGAGAGGCTGGGGAGCAGTCACACAAGGAAAAAATTTCCAGGGAGTGTGATCAAGTCTGGAGACTTTTCTCCACATAAATATAGCTAAGGGTAAATTTATAATGCTCTACGATTAGCAAGACCTCTGCTTCAAGGTCAGCCGGTATTGATCCAGTGGGATAAAACATCACGGCAGTCGCCCACGTAAATAGACAGGGCGGCACAAGAAGCAGGAGGGCAGTGGCAAAAACTGCAAGGACTTTTCGCTGGGCGGAAAATCATGTGATAGCACTGTCAGCAGTGTTTCATTCCGGGAATGGAAACTGGGAAGCAGACTTCCTCAGTAGGCACGACCTCCACCCGGCAGAGTGGGAACTTCATGGGGAAGTTTTCCACATGATTGTAAACCGTTGGGAATTACCAAAGGTGGACATGATGGCGTCCCGTCTGAACAAAAAACGGGACAGGTATTGCGCCAGGTTAAGAGACCCTCAGGCAATAGCTGTGGACGTTCTGGTAACACCGTGGGTGTACCAGTCGGTGTATGTGTTCCATCCTCTGCTTTTCATACCTAAGGTACTGAGAATTATAAGACGTAGAGGAGTAAGAACTATACTCATGGCTCCGGATTGGCCAAGAAGGACTTGGTACCCGGAACTTCAAGAGATGCTCACAGAGGACTTATGGCCTCTGCCGCTAAGAAGGGACTTGTTTCAGCAAGTACCATGTCTGTTCCAAGACTTACCGCAGCTGCGTTTGACGGCATGGCGGTGGAACGCCGGATCCTAAGGGAAAAGGCATTCAGGAAGAGGTCATTCCTACCCTGGTCAAAGCCAGAAAGGAGGTGACCGCACAACATTATCACCACATGTGGCGAAAATATGTTGCGTGGTGTGAGGCCAGGAAGGCCCCACGAAGAAATTTCAACTCGGTCGATTCCTGCATTTCCTGCAAACAGGGGTGTCTATGGGCCTCAAATTGGGGTCCATTAAGGTTCAAATTTCGGCCCTGTCGATTTTTCTTCCAGAAAGAATTGGCTTCAGTTCCTGAAGTCCAGAAGTTTGTCAAGGGAGTATTGCATATACAACCCCCTTTTGTGCCTCCAGTGGCACTGTGGGATCTCAACGTAGTTCTGGGATTCCTCAAATCACATTGGTTTAAAACCAGTCAAATCTGTGGATTTGAAGCATCTCACATGAAAAGTGAACATGCTCTTGGACCTGGCCTGGACCAGGCGAGTGTAAAATTGGTGGTTTTTTTCTCAAAAAAGCCCATATCTGTTTGTCCATTCGGACAGGGCAGAGCTGCGGACTCGTCCCCAGTTCTCTCCCTAAGGTGGTGTCAGTGTTTCACCTGAACCAGCTTATTGTGGTGTCTTGCGCCTACTAGGGACTTGGAGGACTCCAAGTTGCTAGATGTGGTCAGGGCCCTGAAAATATAGGTTCCAGGACGGCTGGAGTCAGGAAAACTGACTTGCTGTTATCCTGTATGCACCCAACAAACTGGGTGCTCTTGCTTCTAAGCAGACTTTTGCTAGTTGGATGTGTAATACAATTCAGCTTGCACATTCTGTGGCAGGCCTGCCACAGCCAAAATATGTAAATGCCCATTCCACAAGGAAGGTGGGCTCATCTTGGGCGGCTGCCCGAGGGGTCTCGGCTTTACAACTTTGCCGAGCGGCTATTTAGTCAGGGGCAAACACGTTTGTAAACTCCTACAAATTTGATAACCTGGCTAAGGAGGACCTGGAGTTCTCTCATTCGGTGCTGCAGAGTCATCCGCACTCTCCCGCCCGTTTGGGAGCTTTGGTATAATCCCCATGGTCCTTTCAGGAACTCCAGCATCCACTAGGACGATAGAGAAAATAAGAATTTACTTACCGATAATTCTATTTCTCGGAGTCCGTAGTGGATGCTGGGCGCCCATCCCAAGTGCGGATTATCTGCAATACTTGTACATAGTTACAAAAATCGGGTTATTATTGTTGTGAGCCATCTTTCAGAGGCTCCGCTGTTATCATACTGTTAACTGGGTTCAGATCACAGGTTGTACAGTGTGATTGGTGTGGCTGGTATGAGTCTTACCCGGGATTCATAAATCCTTCCTTATTGTGTACGCTCGTCCGGGCACAGTATCCTAACTGAGGCTTGGAGGAGGGTCATAGGGGGAGGAGCCAGTGCACACCACCTGATCCTAAAGCTTTACTTTTTGTGCCCTGTCTCCTGCAGAGCCGCTATTCCCCATGGTCCTTTCAGGAACCCCAGCATCCACTACGGACTCCGAGAAATAGAATTATCGGTAAGTAAATTCTTATTATTTCATTCATTCAGATCTAGGGTGTGTTATTTTAGTGTTCCCTTTATTTTTTTGAGCAGTATATCACTATATTAGGCCTTTTATCCGTTGAATCCTTTGTTTAATAAGTTATGTTAGGAACTCAGTTATTGCTTGAACTTTGTTCACCTCTCAATTTATGAATTATAGTCTCATTTATTTTTGTTTATTTTTATTTATATAATTATTTATTTTTATTTAATTTTATTATTTTTAATTTTCCCTTCTCATTTGAGCCATTTTGTCATTAGGTGTCACCATTATGGACACTTCACACCATCTAAATTCTGCCAGGAGCAACTCACTTATAAGCACCCTATTTGGTCCCACTTGTAGCTTTTTATTATTATTATTATTATTATTATTTATGTAGAATTGACTCATACCATCGTCCCTTACGCCTCCCTCTCCAGGCCCCATGACACTATTTTTCAGTGTCTTAGGGCATGGATGGGGAACCTTTAGCCCTCCAGCTGTTGTTAAACTACACATACCAGCATGCCTTGCAACAGTTTTGCAATTTGGCCATGCTAAAACTGTTGCAGAGCATGCTGGGATGTGTAGTTCAACAACAGCTGGAGGGCCAAAGGTTCCCCATCCCTGTCTTAGGGGGTAATAAAGAGCAGGGCCATTTTTTCGCCTAGATGAAAAATTCAGCAGGAGCGAAAAACACGTGGAACGTAGACTCCACATGTTTTCCCCCTTGCGCTGGCGACAACGTGGGCTGATTTTGAGGCATTTTTTACTAATACATTTTCACTAAAGAAAAAAGTGAAAAGGCATTGGCAAAAATCCCTTAAAAACGGGCGAAAACATGCCTTAATTGAATAGACACTGGGGCAAATTCAATAGCTTCGAGATTACCGGAGCTAATTGAATACCCCCCTTCATCTTTAATGAAAGTTGTAATAGGGAAACATTTTTTTTATTTTTTTTTGAATAGGGCTACCTGTGTTAGAAATGATACATTACCAATTTTTTTTTTGGCACACTGAGTGTAGTACTGTTAATGTGCCAATCATATACTCGCTTATGAATTACATCTCCTAGGCGTTTTAACTTAAAACCCAGCATGCAGAGGATTCCTGGACAACTAGATGACTGCTACCTAGATACAGGCCACAATATATTCTTTTAAATATTTTCTCTTGGCATATGTATCAAGTGGAATTTTAAGGACCCATTTACCCTCTATTAATTTCAGCTATATTTACTGTATATGCTTTCCATAAAAAAACTATGTATAAACAAATTACATATATTGGCTGATACCTAAAGAAATTATCCATGATATTATCCATATACTATCCATGAAATTATTCATGATAAAAAATCTAAAGGATTATCCATGATATTTATATCTCATTGGTTTGTTTTCTGATTTGCTTCTGATTATATCTTTCTTGTGCATATTCCACTCAATTCCTTTTTTCAAGTTGCATGGGTTGGGTACCTGGTGGGTGCAGAGGTGCCTAGAGGCAGGGTGCAGTGGTGAATTTGGGTATTGAGGACAAGTGCAGAGGTGCCCAGCAACAAGGTGGGTGCTGGTGTGCAATCCGGGAGGTACTGGAAAGCGGACATTATCAGCAGGGGGGGCGAGTATCCTAAATGTGAGTAATGGAGCAGTAGTGTGGTCTGGGTAGCAGAACGGTGGCAGCGAGAATGGCTGTGTGCTGACTGTAGTGTGTTTCTTGGAGATTTTTCTCCCCTGAATTACCTCTGTCTGATTTTACAGTATATACATAAACTGTATATATTAGCATAACTTATTTCAGAATACATATGATATCCTGACAGACTGGATGCTGTCACTATAGCGACAGTGTCATCCAATCTGCCGGAATCGAGGCAGCGAGTCCCCTCGCAAGCTCGCTGCGCTCACCACACCAGAGGTTCCTGTGTGTTACAGTACCTTAGGGCCAAATTGTTTAAATGCTGTAGTAGACGTCTCTTCTGACCGGGGTCCAAGTTGCTCCAAAACTAGTAGACAGTCTCTTCATATTGCAGGCTAAACCAAAATGGTGACAGGAAGAAGAGCAAAAAGCACTTAAGTATTGCATTAAATGGGAAGGAAACCATTAAGATAACACCCACTATGTGAAAACCGGATAGGCCATTTTTTTGAGTGGAATACAGGGAAGTTTCTTTTGATTTGAACTGTGCATTTTATAGTAAGATAGTAAGACCATAAACACACTGTTACCCATGATGTATGAGTTTGTGAAATATTTTTTAAAACTAATTGAATTGGTCCCTAATGTTATTTTATTCTGTGATGCTTCACATGTCCTTTTGACGGTCATAAATTCAGCTACTTAGACTGATTATAAACTAGGGATTTTGCTTCTACAGTGTCAGCTAGTGTGTATACAGCATATTCAGACTGAAGACTGCCATTCTCCAACTTTAGACATTTCCACAAACAGAACCAAGCCTGGATTTTGTTTAGATTCTTCAATTATGATGATACTCAAATCTACCTTTCCCCTCCTGATTTGTCACCATCTGTATTGGGCCGTGTCACTGAATGCCTTTCTGCCATTTCATCTTGAATGACATCTTGCCATCTCAAACTTAATATTTCAAAAACAGAATTAATTATATTTTCACTTGCTAAAAGTAGTTGCCAACCTGATATCTCTATCACTGTTGATAACTGAGCAATCATCCCTACCCCACAAGCTCGCTGCCTAGGTGTCATTCTTGACTCTGAACTGTCCTTTGTTCCTCACATTCAATGTGCGATATTCAATTCTTTTCACCCCCTTTCAGACCCATTCTGTTTCTGGTGATGGGCTTGGTATAATCATTTCAGCTCCCTACCCCCAGGGTAGCGAGGGTGCCCAACCCTTTATGCAGCTAAACCTGATTACTATGGGCGCGATAACGGGGATCACTTTAGAAAGGAGATTGGGCGTGATATATCATATGAATACTGCCCAATCTGTCTCAAAATCATGTTCCATACATCTAAGAAACATATCCAAAATACGACCATATCTTACACAAGACACCGTAAAAACGCTAATCCATGCTCTCATTATATGCCGCATTGATTATATTAATAGTCTCCTGACTGGTCTTCCCAAACATAGGCTCTCTCCACTACAATCCTTTTTGAATGCAGCTGCGAGGCTCATCTTCCTCGCTAGATGTTCATCGTCTGCAGATCCGCTCCGTCAATCCCTCCATAGGTTACCGGTATTCTATCGTGTTAAATATAAAATACTTTTACTAACATACAAGGCTATTAACCAAACTGCACCAACATAAATCTCTTCACTCATCTCAAAATATCTTCCAACCCATACTTTCCGCTCTACACAAGATCTGTGTCTCTCATTACACGTATTACTTGTTCCCACTCAAAATTTCAGGACTTTATCAAGGCTTCACCCACTCTGTGGAATGCCCTCCCACGCACTATAAGACTCACCTCTAGTCTCCAAACCTTTAAGCATTCTCTGAAAACTCACCTCTTCAGACTAGCCTATCAAATTCCAGACCCACCAACATAACCTTCAATGCTTCCCTATCTAATTAAATCCTCTGTACAGTACACATAACTTCACATATCTTGTCTTTCTGTACTCTCTCACCCTACTGACCCTTGGCCAACATTGCTTGTTGATAATATCCATTATGCAATAGATAGCATCTATCCTTGTGTATCAATGCCTATTTCCTTATAGATTATAAGCTTGCGAGCTGGGCCCTCCTGCCTCTGTCTGTTTTTGTCCAGTTTGTTCTCTTACTGTTATAATTGTAAAATGCAATGGAATATGTTGCGCTATATAAGAAACTGTTAATAAATAAATAAATTGGATCATGGCTGAAGGAAACATTATGTGCAACAGTAGACAGACAGGTATGCCCTATGTTCCCTCCTCTCAGTCTGAAAAGTCTAATCACTCAAAGGTAGCATAGTAGCAGGATCGAAGATTTTATATTGTAGGATAATAAGACTGCTGGGTGTCAGCAACTCAGGTAGTTAGGTTAAATACAAAAAGTGGGTGCTAACTGGCGCTGTATGGGATCTGAAACAAGCTGTGAGGGAGGGCATGGGGGTCCCCTATAAGACTCCCTTGGGAATAGACAATAGCAAAGAGATGTAACCACTCCCTAATAGGCGCTAGAGCTGTATAAATATGATATCTCCAATATATATCAAATGAGGTATCAAAATATGATAAAAAATTTAATAAAATGAACATAAAATATGACAAAGATAGAAATATAAAAACACACGTGGTGAATCGCAATGAAGGCAGGAAGGTAATCGTACCCGTATATTTGGTGGGAGCCGCAGGTGTTGAAAAAGCAGAGTACCCCGGGAAATACCCTGCTATAGGCTCCAGAGATTTAATTCCCAAATGACCGTCCACGTGACCCACAGCATGCAGAGGTTGTCCGTCTTGATAATGGAATAAGGCACAGCAGGGCAAGACCAACGCGTTTCGGGACTATGCTGTCCCTTTTTCAAGGCTGATTGCCCCCTGTGCAGTTGTCTGTGCCTTTATCCTGGTCTAGATCCTATCAGAGGTTGCCACATGTGCATTTCCTGCTCACTTCCTGTACCTAAGTACCGGAACCGGAAGTGACGACATATGCATTCCAAAGGGTTGTTTGCATTCCATTGACAGGAAGTGGCCTGTGTTGCACTTAATAGAAGGCAGTTCAATGTTTAGTTTAAAATTTCATTATGATGTCCTGAATATGTTGATGGTTATTTTTAATGATGGTAAGTTATTCAGATGAGTGATCCTCAAAGAAAAGAGATAACAATCGATGAATAATAATACAATGAAAAAATTAGTAAATACATTTTTTTTTTTTTATTGTTATAAGGCATATAGACTGATATGAAGGGTGGATATGGAACACATTGTGAGGAGAAAAGGGGGGTATTTAAAGAAACCATTTAATTTCAAAATCCTGATTAAGGCCATTGGGAGCAAAGGTTTTCAGATTGAAAATGGTTTTAATTTCTGTTTTGGCCAGCAATTTCTCTACATTCCTGTTTTTCCAGGACGCTTTTATGTTGATTAGTCCCATAAATTCAGTGATGGCACTTGTGGAGCACTGATGTTCTTGCCTAAAGTGCTCCGAAAGGTGGTGTGTCGTAAGGCCTTTGCGGATATTGCGCAAATGCTCCCCAATTCGAGTTTTCAGTGATTTCAATATCCTGCCAATGTAGGATTTGCCACAAGTACAGGATATTAGATATACAACATTAGTAGTATAACAGGTGATGAAATCATGAATTTTGAAGGTGGTTCCATTGATCGTGACTTCAGTGTATTTGGCTTTGTTTGTTCGTATCTGTCTGCATCCCAGACACATTCCGCAGCGATGGAAGCCCTTTGTTCTAATAGGGTTGGTGCTTTTGATGGGTAAGGCACTGCGTACTAGATGGTTATTAATATTAGGGGCTTTGTGATATATGAATTGGGGTCCATTGAATCTCCATTGAAGAAGAAGAAATTGTTAGTAAGTATAAAACTGATGAAATATATGATGAATTTCTTCTTTAATGGAGATTATTAACTACAACAAAAGGGTACCGCGATGGGTACACGCTTTGCTCCAAGTTACGCCAACCTGTTCATGGCATTCTGGGAACATAAAACCATCTTCACAGGTGTAACTTGGGGTATACAGCTGAAAGACTGGGGACGATACATAGACGACATCTTTATATAGCTAGGTGCTGAGATTTCTTTTATGTTAGTAAAGTAAGTGTCAACTGCACGAGGTTCACACAAATACAGTGGCTGACCCAGAACAATGTTATGCAGTTTTAGCTAAATAACTAAATCCATAAGATGTACAGCTGTGTCCTCATTCATCTTTGCTGCTGTCATACCAAATATCCCCTATTGGTAAGTCAGGTCCTGTGACAGTCTTCTAGCTTCGGGAGTCTTTTTTTGCATCATTTTTTTTTGCCAAAATGCATCTTAGTCACAACGCAATGTGACTCGAACACACTGAGTGACTGAGGGCCTGATTCATACCTGGCCGCATCATTGGCTTACAGCACAGTTTGCTTATATTGGCAATCTGTGCACGTGCAGTGTGTTTGGCAGCGGTGGGCGTTTGCGGGCCGGCAATGCGGCATGGGGGAGTCAAGGTGGTCCGAACGGGGGCGTGCCATGACAGTTTTCAGGGAGGCTGCGTGACGTCACACACATTCACTCTGATTACAAAAATGGTGTCTGACCACCTGGCTGCGTTGCCAGGGGTCAACCTTAGTTTGATGCATCCGCAATCTAATAGCAGATGCATCGGGATGTGGCCCGTCACACATGCTCTGCCATTTCTGAATCAGGGGCCTAATTCAAACTGTATTGCTGCAGTCGCAGTGATCGCAGTCTGAAGCCCTCTGTAGAAAATGCAGGCGTGTCCGGACCATTGCGGGGTTGGGCCGCTGTGACTGTGTGACGTAGCTAGCTGCGCAGGCAGGGAGCTACGCACCAATGTGTGAATGATCATGTGATTCCAGTGCGCAGTAAATGCTGCCGTGGGATCCCAAGTGTAATTGGTATTGTTTCCCACACCATTGCGGGGAGGGGGGGGGGGCTGACATGCGTGGTGGACTAGCTCTGTGCTGGGCATCCCCCCGCATGTCTCAGTAACTGATCGTAGATGTGCTAAATTTAGCACATCTGCGATCAGCTCTGAATCACCCCCCCAGGTTTCATATACAGACTCAGTCACACACAATATTCAAGTGTCATATCAAATTAATCAGCACAGTCTTCCCATGTGTCCTTTTTGCATTGCATCTAAAACTCCTTTTTGGCAAAAAAAAAAAAAATAATTGAGTTGCATGGAACCTGGCGGCTCATATATGCTAGGCATTTTGCACTGCATGGCGTATTGAGGCTAGATGTATGAGGACACATCTGTACAACAGACTGAGAATATACGACCTGAGTCGGAGATATTTGTAAATGCAATGTTTGCGCACATCACCGGTGATTTTTGTTCTGCGCTGTGCAGAATGAGTACTGCATATATGCAGACCTGTGGATGCGACGATGGTTGAAGTGACCCCTAAACTGCGGCAGTGATGGGCAGCAGTCTCAAACAAGGGGGTGTGGTGGCCCCATTTTCAAGGACTTCAGAGGCCAGTGTGTATTTTCTATCACTAACCCCAGAAGCGTGAATATCCTGGGCGTCCCTAGAAACTTGAGGGCTACCCAGATGAGATGACCGATGTGATTCAGTGATGCCTCTTCGGATGATGCAGTGGATCTAAATAGTGTGCAGTCGGTGTCTTTTTAATAGACACGCCTCGTGCTGCTTTTACTTATTTTAGTTGGCAGATGCTTCCCCAGGAAGTGTCAGCTGTGCTTGTGAGATCAGCCTTCACAGCACATCGTACGGACGGGCTCCTTTCGGAGCCCTAGTCTCTGTGGGTGCTAATTAATATATCTGCTCAATGCAATCACATACTGCTTTGCATTCCAAATAGATACATATGAGAGATGAGGCTGCTGCTGGAATGGAGAGATCACAGCAGGTATCAGGTACCTTCTGCGATCCTTCCTCCTTCAGGTGATACCTAGTATTTGCTGCTAACCCCCAAGAATGTGTTTCTTCAGCAGGGTAGACTGTGTTCCACGAGGAAAACATCGGGTGTAGAGTGGATCTTGATCCAGAGGCACCAACAGGCTAAAGCTTTATGCTGTCCCAGAATGCATTGGGCCCTCATCTGTAACCCTGACTGTGAGCTCAGTTTTTTTTCAGTTTGTGCTGCAGCAGCAGGTCACCATAATAGGAGGGCTGCACTGGGCAGCCCTGAAAAAGCTTTTTCTCACAGAAAATTTCTTCAAAACTGGACTGTCAGCGCTGTATGTCATGGTGACACTTCAGCACTGCAGCTCCATCACAGATGCTCTTCTGGTTCATGTGGCTGCTACGGGGAGGAGGTAAGAGGGTCCCCCAGGTGGGACCCGCCATTAAATCGCGTTACAATCGCATGTCTAAGGAGACAGATTGCAGTGCTGGCATGGACACTGTTGCAGAGCAGGGACTCACTATATCCGCCAGGGCATTGGAGTACAGGTCGGGTGTACTGATGCTCCTGTTAATAAGGCACCGTAGTACCGGTGGTGATGCCCAGCATAGGGGAGTCGGCGCTTGAGCTGTAGCCCCTCTCCAGCCAAGGGCGACATCTACTGCAGATTTTCTCACCCTGGAGCTTCCCCACACTCTCCCTCACTCCCCGACTGAGACGCTGGGCGCCATCTTAGGTATAGCTGCAGCTAGTCTCCAGGAATGCAGGGCAAGGTCTCCCTTGTAAAGCCACCTGTATACAGCGCTGTGACATTACAAACACTTGAGTATTCTACATGTCTTTATACAGACAGCGTTAGTTAAGAAAAAGTGTACCGATTACAGAATATATTGTACGAGTATTCTGATATACACCTCCGGTCTAGGACCAAACTGTGTTTACAGTATATAAATATATATATATATATATATATATATATATATTTGCAATGGTGCGGCACTCCGTCGAATAAAGACAGCTCACAAGCATGGGTTCAACGTTTCAGTGTGAAATCACTATCGTCAGGATATAACAAAAAGTACAAAACATACTCCCATAAATGCCAATAATCACCCAGTGAATGCCGCCGCCATTTGCAGGAAGCCGCAAAAGCCCAACCGTCTGTGGTCCCAGGATGATGACGTCACAAGTCACGGACCCGGTCATAAAAAACAGGTGCACCCGTCACCATAGAAGCATAACATCCTGCAGGAAATGTCATGTTAAGCATTTACATGGGCAACATTGAGTATGTAAACAATGTATCAATACAACTTTATTTAATTTATCACAAATCTACAATACATAGTTAAAAAAATTTAAAAGACAGATACTCATTTAAGCCATTGGGGGAAAGCACTCCTAATCTATAAATCCAACGTGCTTCACATCTTAATAGTGCAAGGTTTCTAATCTCCCTCCCGTTTAAAAGGGGGAATGTTGTTGATCTTCCTATATTTAATACTTGCTAAATTATGTCTTGCCTCAATAAAATGTTAGCAAATGGATGCTCACTCACCCTGTAGGGCTGCCCAGATAGTTGACCTATGGCCAGACATTCGTTCTTTACATTTGTGTTGAGTTTTGCCCACGTAGGATAACCCACATGGGCAAATAATTTGATACACTACATACGTGCTATTGCACGTCAAATGGTGGCAAATTCTGTATCGCTTTCCTGAGTGTGGGTGACAAAATTAATCACCTTGAATCATGTATCTACACGTTGTACATGAGCATTTGTAACAACCAGCTTTCTTATGTGATAAAAAATGAGCAAAGAAGTCAGCCTTCTCTATGCCAAACATATAGGCGTTGACAAGTATAGTAATCCTGCTCATTTTTTATCACATAAAAAGCTGGTTGTTACAAATGCTCATGTACAACTTGTAGATACAGTACATAATTCAAGGTGATTAATTTTGTCACCCACACTCAGGAAAGCGATACAGAATTCACCACCATTTGATGTGGTATATGGTATCCTTGGGTATTCAGGATGCGTTCATGCATATACCTTTTGCCAAGTCACATCAGCAGTATCTGCGGTTAGCTATTGGCATCCTACACTATCAGTTCCAGGCTCTGCCATTTGGACTGGCTATGGCTCCTCGGATCTTCAAGGTCATGGCCATAATGATGGCACATCCCAATCGCCAGGGAGTCAGGATCCTGCCGTATCTGGACGACTTGCTGATCCTGGCAAACGCCCACAATGTCCTCCTCAGTCATCTACAACTGACGGTAAGCTTCCTACAAGCCCACGGGTGGCTCTTCAGTTGGAAGAAATCCTCGCTGGTTCCAGCTCAGAGCATGGTGCACCAGGGGGCACTCCTGGACACACACACAGTAAACATCTGTTCCTGTCTCCGAAGAAAGTCCTGAAGCTTCAAGACAGGATAAGATGCTTCCTTTGTTGATACACTCGGCGATGCAAGTACTTGGCCTGATGGTGTCGCCATTCTACATGGAACAGTACGCTCAATTTAATTCCCGCCCTCTGCAGAGGTTAATCCTTTCCAAGTGGGACGGCCTACTTCATCGGATCAGATCTTATGATTACCTTGACATCGGAGATTCGTCAGTCGCTGACCTGGTGGCTTCAGGACCAGCGATTGAGCAGGGGCCGTCCCTTCTGGAACCCCAACTGGGTCCGGCTGACGACAGATGCCAGTCTGCGGGGATGGGGTGTGGTGTTGGAGCAATTCTCATTCCAGGGTCGTTGGACCAAGGAGGAGTCCCTCCTCCCAATAAACATTCTGGAACTGCGGGCGGTGTTCAATGTGTTAATTCTCGCCCTGCCTCTGGTACAGAACAGGCCCATTCAAGTACGGTCAGACAACGCCACCACGGTTGCATACATCAACCAGCAAGGCGGCACTCGAAGCCGCATGGCAATGTTGGAAGTGTCAAGAATCCTTCAATGGGCAGAATGCCATCTGCGAGAAGTATCGGCAATGTTCTTTCCGGGGGTCCTAAACTGGGAAGCGGACTTCCTCAGTACACGCCGTAGAGTGGAGTCTTCCTCAGGAAGTCTTTCAACTTGTAGTGGACACGTGGGGCCTACCAGATGTAGACCTGATGGCACCTCGACACAATCGCAAAGTTCCAGTCTTCGCAAAGACCAGGGATCCTCAAGCAGCATTCGTGGACGCACTAGCCATTCCATGGAACTTTCGGCTACCATACGTGTTCCCTCCAGTGTTACTCCTGCCCAGTGTCCTGCAAAAGTTCAAGCAACAAGGAGGAATGCTACTTCTAGTCGCACCAGCGTGGCCCATATGGCATTTGTTCTCAGACCTGCAGGTTCTATCGACAGAGCGTCCTCTTCTACTTCCTCAATGACCAGACCTCCTCGTACAGGGCCCTTGTCTCTATCCAGACTTGGCCAGACTGGCTTTGACGGCATGGCTCTTGAAGCATCACTCCTGAGAGCCAAAGGATTTCCTGAGGTGGTCATTCAAACTATGTTGAAAACCCATAAGCCGACATCTGCTCGGATCTATTATAGGGTCTGGAATTCTTACTTCACCTTGTGTGATGATAAGAACTATGATGCTTACAGATTCAAAACATCCGGAATCCTGGCTTTACTGCAACAAGGCCTGGACTTAGGCCTTAATCTGGCCTCCCTCAAGGTTCACACATCTGCCTTGTCAGTGTGGTTTCAGAGAAAAGTTACGTCTATATCTGACGTTCATACATTCACTCAGGGTGTGTTACGGATTCAGCCTCCCTATGTCCCTCCTGGCTCCATGGAATCTGTCTGTTGTCCTGAATGCCCTGCAAGAGTCTCCATTTAAACCTTGAGTCAGTGGACCTTAAATGGCTCACAGCTAAGCTCTTATTTCTGCTGGCTATTGCCTCTGCTAGAAGGGTGTCGGACTTAGGCGCTTTTTCCTGTCGTCCACCCTTTCTAATATTCCATCGTGACCGGCCAGTTCTGAGATCTTGCCCAGATTACTTACCTTAAGTGGTGTCATCTTTTCACCTTAACTAAGATTGTGGTTCCGGCCTTTATCTCCTCTGACTTGTCCATCAAAGAACGGTCTTTGGCTGTGGTAAAGGCTCTCCGTATATATGTTGAGTGGACTTCATTTATCAGGAGGTCAGATACCCTTCTTCTACTGTTTGGTTTCCACAAACATGGCTGGCCTGTGAATAAGCAAACCTTGGCCAGATGGATTAGAATGGTGATTGCACAAGCTTATGTGTAGGCTGGAGTCCCAGCTCCTGCTGCTATTAAAGTCCATTCTGCTCGGTCTGTTGGACTTTCTTGGACGGCCCACTGTGGTGCGTCTGCAGAACAATTGTGCAAGGCAGCTACGTAGTCCTCAGTGAACACGTTTATTAGGTTCTATGCCTTTGATACTTCCGCCTCCCAGGATGCTTCCTTTGGATGCCGGGTTCTCATACCTGCTAAGGCGCATCCCCTTCTTGAGGAACTGCTTTAGGACATCACCCGATGTTTTCCCTGTGGAACAGAGTGTACCCTGCTGCAGAAAAGGAGAGTTATGATAACATAGTAACATAGTATTTGAGGTTGAATAGAGGCAAATTGGCCATCGTGTTCAACCTGTTTTAAGTTGTGATGATTCTACATACATGCTGAATAATGTTTTATGACTAGTTAGCTACTATAACTCATGTTACCCCCGGATTAGCCACGTTAATATTTTAAATATTAAAACCTTGGATAGCTTTTTCATTCAGAAATTTATCCATTCCTTTTTTAAATCCAATTACAGAGTCTGCCATTACCACCTTCCCTGGCAGGGAATTCCACATCCTGATTGCCCTAACAGTGAAGAACACTTTCCTCCGTTGCGTTCGGAACTTTCTCTCCTCCAGTCGCAGCGAGTGCCCACGTGTCCTAAACTGTGTTCTTTTAATAAATAATTCCTCTGATAACTATTTGTGATGTCCCTTTACATATTTGAAGATATTAATAATATCTCCTCTTTGGCGCCTCTTTTCTAGTGTATACATATTCAGCCTAGTAAGTCTTTCCTTATAGTCCAGTCCTTCTAGGCCTTTAATCAATTTAGTAGCTCGCCTTTGAACACTTTCGAGTTCACTGATGTCTTTTTTTATACAATGGTGCCCAAAACTGAACACACTATTCCAGGTGCGGATGCCTTATACAGCGGCATGATTACATCCGAGTCCCTTGTCTTAATTCCCCTTTTTATGCACGCTAGCGCCTTACTTGCCTTCTTTACTGCGTTTTGACATTGTGTATGGTTATTAAGCCTATTATCAATGAATACCCCCAAATCTTTTTCCAGCTCTGTTTCCCCTAGGCGTTCCTCATTTAATATTTAGGATGCAAGTTTGTTTTTAGTCCCAAAATGCATAACCTTGCATTTGTCTGTATTGAACCTCATTTTTCTATTTATACGCCCAGAGTTCAAGTTTAGATAGATCATTCTGTAAGGACTTACAGAATTTTGAATTAATTACCTTACACAATTTAGTATAATCTGCAAAGATTGACACTGTGCTTTCCAGGCCTATTTCTAGGTCATTGATAAATATGTTGAACAGTAGTGGTCCGAGTATGGACCCTTGTGGTATTCCGCTGACTACTGGGGACCAGGTGGAGGACTTCCCGTTGACCACTACTCACTGTACCCTGCTATCCATCCAGCTGCTTATCCATGTGCAAATAGTTTTTCCTAGGCCAAGCTCCTTTAATTTGATCATCAGTCTCCTGTGAAGAACTGTATCGAAGGCTTTTGCAAAATCTAGGAAGACCACATCCACTGCTTATCCTTGATCAAGATTATTGCTCACTTCCTCGTAGAAGCTAATTAAGTTAGTCTGACATGACCTGTCCCTCACAAACCCATGCTGGTTCTTGCTAATAATCCTAGCAGACTGTAGATACTCCTGTATGCCGTCCCTTAGAATTCCTACCTATATTTTCCCCACTATAGATGTTAAACTAACTGGTCTGTAGTTTTCCGGAAGATTTTTGGATCCCTTTTTAAATAATGGCACTACCTCAGCTATACGCCAATCCTTTGGTACCATGCCTGTTCTAATTGAACTATTGAAAATCAAGTATAGGGGTCATGCTAGTTGTGAACTAAGCTCCATAAGAACCCTCGGGTGAAGTCCATCAGGACCAGGTGATTTATTAATCTTAATTTTGCTTAGTCTCTCCCGGACTACTTCTTCGCTTAAACAAGTATCTAACCATGAATCATTACTGTCACAATTGTTATGCTTTACTCCCACCATCAGTTCTTCACTGGTGAATACTGATGAAAAGAATTTGTTCAGTATTTCCGCTTTTATTTCGTCATCATTTATCAATTCTCCTAATTCATCTTTTAATGGACCTATATTCTCCTTTTTTAACCTATTACCGTTTATGTATTTAAAAAACTTTTTAGGATTGGTTTTACTCTATAGCGATTTGCTTTTCATTTTCCATTTTAGCTGCTCTTATTGCTCTTTTGCCTTTCTTATTACACTCCTTGTAATACTTGAAAGACTCCTCCTTTCCATTAGATTTAATTGCTTTGAAAGCCCGCTTTTTTTTATCCATTTCTGCCTTAACCTTCTTGTTAAGCCACATCGGTTTGAGTTTAATACTCCTGCGTGGGAATAAAGTTATGAATATTGCTGTCCAGCAACCCTTTTAAAACATCCCACATTTCCGAAGGGTTCTTGTTATTAAACAGAACCTCCCACTACGTCGTTTAATGCACATCTAAGCATACTGAAATTAGCCTTCCTAAAGTTAAAAGTTTTGGTGGAACCCTTGTAGCTATGTTTCCTGAAACTGATGTCGAATGTGATCATATAGTGATCACTGTTACCCAAAGTCTCCCCAACTTTAGTGTTTAATATAATGTCCACATTATTAGGAATGACTAGATCCAGGGTAGTTTTACCCCTAGTTGGGTCCTCGACTAATTGAGACAAGTAGTGATCCCTAAACATATTTAAGAACCTGCTGCCCTTCGCTTTAGCACATGAATCGTTACTCCAGTTTATATCCGGGTAATTAAAATCCCCAATCACAAGGATGTCCCCCAATCCCGCAGCCGTTTTGATTTGCTGCAATAGTTGTTCTTCCTCATGTATGTTAATATCCGGCTGTTTGTAGCACGTGCCTATGACTAGTATATTTGCATCAATTCCCCCACTTGAGATTTCAACCCATAGCGACTCCACATTATCGCCAGTCTCCTCATAGGTAACCTCTTTTAGGTATGGTTTAAGTGATGGTTTAACATAAAGACATACACCTCCTCCTCTTTTGTTAGCCCTGTCCCTCCTGAAAAGAGAATACCCCTCCAAGTTAGCAACTCAGTCGTGAGAGTCATCCCACCATGTTTCCGTAATACCTATAATGTCATACTCAGCCTTTGATGCTAACAATTCCAATTCCCCCTTTTTACCTGCTAGACTTCTTGCGTTTGCAAGCATACATTTTAGATGATCAGTTTCTTTATTTGTTTGTTTTCCTAAAGATTTCCCATCCTGGTTAACTAGTGCATCCATAGAATTACTGATACAGACTGTCCTTCTCGCTCCCTCTCCAATCCCACCGTACTTAGTATTGCCCACCTTACTTTTCTCTTTGGTCAACCCAATGTTCCCGTCTAAATTCACCGCCCTGACATAAGTATTTTCCCTTAAGTCCCGTACAACATTTTCTATAGGCTGTTACTATGTTACCTGCGCCTACATTGGACTGGTTAACGAAACTGAGCTCACAGTGCCTGGAGACAGGGTTACAGAGGAGGCCCCAATGCATCCTTGGACAGCCTAAAGCTTTAGCCTTTTGGTGCCTCTGGATCAAGAACCACTCTACACCCAATGTTTTCCCTGTAGAACCCAGTGTACCTTGCAGAAAGAGTTAACCATGGTAAGTCTACTATAACTCTCCTTTTTTCGAGGCTATAGCCACAAATACACAATGATAAATGTGCCCTAAATTCTTAGTAAGCATCTTGTACCATATCAATATTCTAGCATGCAGGCATCATCCGGTTCACAGGAGATTGTGAAATTTACACAAAAGATTTGGAATGCCTTATACCACAACATCTGTAGTTATTTTTATCAGTAACTGAGAATATTACCAATAACAGTAATTACAGAAGATGTGGCTAATGTGTCAATTAACCAAGGTACTGTTTTATCATTTAAAAGCAAATTAACCACATCATTTGAAAACTATCACTGTTCTTTTTCTGAAAATACACTTTGCAGTGCTTGACAAAGATAATACAAATATTTCTACGCTTTTGATCATTAGGTATATTATCTCAAAACAATAAAACTCATCAGTGTCCCTCTCAGAGTGAATCTCTTTGAGTAATGTTTCAAATCTGTTAGTTATTGTAAATAACAAGAGCTATCAAAAAGTGCACATGAACTTTTATACCAATGACTGTTCTGTATAAATCCGATTAAATCAGACTACAATAAAACCAGTAAAACCTTTTCTTTTTTAACATTATCTCTTACATATAATCTGCTTTTATAATTTAAACAATAACTAAGCAGATATTTATATCATTAGTTACTAGACTATCACACATGATATTCTTTTATCAAAAGTATGCTACAAAACACAAAACAGCCACAAATTTATTTAGAAATTGCAATCTTAACCTTTTCTTTAGTATAGTCTTTTCTTCTGGTGCAACAGCTTGAAAACAATGAAGATCATATGAGACCCTGACTCCATGTCCGGTGTTTACTCAGAAGGAGGTGAGGTTTATACGCTGTCACAGGTAAACCTCTACAGGGTTTTACATAATATTTCTGCTGCGGGGTACACTGGGCTCCACAAGGATGGACAATGGGGTGTAGAATAGGATCTTGGTGCCTCGGATCAACAGGCTCAAAGCTTTGACTGTTCCCAGAATGCACAACGCCACCTCCTCTATAACCCCGCCTCCCTGCACAGGAGCTCAGTTTTGTAGTTGGTGCTGCAGTAAGCAGGCACTTAACAAAGGGGCTGTTCCAGGCAGCCCTAAGAAGAGCTTTTTTATGAAGAAAAAGTGAAGACTTCAAGGGCAGCAGCGGAGGTAAATGTCAGAAGACATTCACTGCTACAGCTCCAGCTCTCCCCAGCGGCGCTGTACACTCCCGAGCCCTGGTTGCCGGGTAACTACAGCAGGAGGCTCCGGTTTTCTTCACGTCAGGCACACACAACGGGGGCTCTCCGGTATCGCGTGGTCGTGCTTCGGGAGGTGGTGAGTGGGTCCCGCTTGCGGGACCCTGTCTTTATCGCGATCTGGCGCGGTCAGTGGACACTGTGGCAGTACAGGCGATCCCACTAGATCACCAGGGCATGGGCGCAGGTCAG
This sequence comes from Pseudophryne corroboree, assembly GCF_028390025.1. Classification (NCBI taxonomy): domain Eukaryota; kingdom Metazoa; phylum Chordata; class Amphibia; order Anura; family Myobatrachidae; genus Pseudophryne; species Pseudophryne corroboree. The sequence continues at coordinate 86,054,155 of NC_086455.1, forward strand.
GTTTTCTCTCTAAACCAGTTTAAAAAGAGCCCACAGTACCCGGTGGTTTTGCCAGCAGGGGGATAAGGCTTAGACCTGAAGCCCCTCCCCCAGCCACAGAGCGCCATTTCCCGCAAAATATTCCCGCCCTGGAGCTGCATATCTATCCCTGACTTCCTGTCAGTGTCTGGGCGCCATTATCCCTCAGCTTCACTGTTCCTGGGACTGCTTGGGCAAATCCTCCTATGTAAAGCCACCTGGTTGTCAGTGCTGTGACTTTACATGACACTTAAGTATTCTACCTGCCTTTTCAGTCAGTGCTAGTTAAGAAAGTGCATTAGGGGGGTAATTCCAAGTTGATCGCAGCAGGATTTTTTTTAGCAGTTGGGCAAAACCATGTGCACTGCAGGGGAGGCAGATATAACATGTGCAGAGAGAGTTAGATTTGGGTGTGGTGTGTTCAATCTGCAATCTAATTTGCAGTGTAAAAATACAGCAGCCAGTATTTACCCTGCACAGAAATAAAATAACCCACCCAAATCTAACTCTATCTGCACATGTTATATCTGCCTCCCCTGCAGTGCACATGGTTTTGCCCAACTGCGAAAAAAAATCCTGCTGCGATCAACTTGGAATTACCCCCTTAGTCAGGGTTTTCTAGTACAATTACCCTGTGATATACATCCAGTTCTTACTGTGTAATGATATATCTGTTGCCTATATAGCTATGTATATAAGCTAGTCCAGTGCAGTATTATTGTTAGTAATAACCTCTGCATTGTACAAACTGTGACTATCTGTGTGTGCATTTGATAGCTGAGTGGTGTCCATTTCACTCAACCTGCTATCCCTATATTCTATAACCTGAGGGGGCTTGTTGCGTCAGGTTTTATATTGATATAGGATTTTCACAAAGATATACTCTAATTACGTATTTTTCTCTGTGATTTAGTCACCATATCTCTCCTTTATCTCTGCTAGTGCTGACTACACTGCGCAGGGGTTTGGGTAGGAGGTATTGTGTTGCTGACAATTGTACTGTGTTACCTGATACTGCAAGTTATATCATGTCTGCTTCTGAGGGTAACGGTTCTGGGGCTGAACACGCTGACGGTGTTGCTGAAGCCGCAGATCCCTATGAGGGGAATATAGCAGCTATGGGCTCTGGTTCTGGGGGCTCCTTGCCCCCCCCAGTGGGACTGTGGTAACGGAGGCACATAATGACCCACCGTGGGGCACTTTTTCCACGCTTCTGCATACGCTAGTTCATAAACTAACACCCCCTATGGGACCCCTGATGCTGGTACAACCGTTTGTGGTCCCTGCAGCTAACCCGCCGTGGGCGGACGATTTATCTGCTCAATTAAAGAAGTTGAACCAGTCCTTGACTACTAAAAAGTCTGACCATCGCTCGCCTAAGTCCAAGGGGTCCTCTAAGTGAGCGCTTGTCTCCTCACAATCCACTGCTGTCACTGACACCTCATCGGATGAAGACGGCACGTACACTGACCCCACAGGTTCTGACTCGGATACGGCTGATGGGGAGGGTAGTTCACATGTGGATGTTCCTGATCTTTTGGAGCCTATTAAGTTGATTACGGATGATCCTGAGCCATCCTTAAGAAACCAGATAGGTTCAAGCATCAGAAGGTGGTTAAACAAGTTTTACCTCACTCTGACCACCTGGTGGATATACGTCAGGAACCCTGGGAAAACCCGGGTACGAAGTTTGTGCCTCAAAAGAAGATGCTGGCTCGCTATCCCCTCGCACCAGAGGTGTCTAAGAATTGGGAAACGCCTCCTCCAGTGGACTCACATGTGGCTAGGATGGTGGTTTCCTCAGCTCTACCGGTCACTACCATCACGTCTCTAAAAGAGCCTACGGATAAACGTGTTGAGGGTTGTCTTAAAGCGATTTACACCCTCACGGGTGCTGCACAAAGGCCCACTATTGCAGCTACATGGGCGGCAGAGGCTATTGAAGCATGGGCCTTGGAGTTAGAAGCTGAAATCTCCTCTGACCATGCTAGACAATGCTTGTCATATATTGTCACAGCTTCTCGTTATATTAAAGAGGCGGCTTCTGATGCCGGTATCCTAGAAGCCAAGGCCTCTACTACGTCAGTCCTGGCTCGCCGGATATTGTGGCTGAGATCCTGGTCTGTGGATCTGGACTCTAGAAAACCCTGGAGGTACTCCCTTTCAAGGGAGATATTCTGTTTGGGGAGGACTTAAATAAGATAGTGGCTGACTTGGCTACTGCCAAAACTGCCTGTCTGCCAAGTACCGCTCCTTCTGTGTCGAAGGCTAAAGGTACTTCCTTTCGCCCCTTTCGTCCTTCAAGTAAAGCAAAAAAGGTACAACAAGCAGGCCCGCACTTCCAAACCTGGTAAGCCAAAGCCCAAAAGAGCCTAGGCGGCCCGTCAGCCAGCTTCCAAGGCCGATAAGCCTGCCGCATGATGGGGCGGGCCTCCCCCTGGGGGATTCCAGGGTGGGGGCTGGCTTCTAGGGTATACCCAGGAATGGTTGAAGACCACTTCAGATGCCTGGGTACGGGAAGTCGTCACTCGAGGTTACGCCATAGCCTTCAAAAACCGACCCCATCATCGATTTTGCCAGACAGACGTCCCATTGGACCAGACAAAGGCAAACAATCTCCATTCAGTGGTACAGACCCTCCTGGATACAGGAGTCATAGTACAGGTGCCTTTTGCGCAGAGGGGCCGGGGGTACTATTCTCCGCTGTTTCTAGTCCCGAAACCGAATGGGTCCTCCCGGACCATTCTCAACCTCAAGGCATTGAACAGATATGTGAAGATTTCCAAGTTCCGTATGGAAACCCTTCGCTCTATAGTTCTGGCCTTGGAACCTGGGGACTACATGGTCTCCCTGGACATACAGGATGCATACCTGCATATTCCTATAGCAGCATCACATCAACAATATCTGAGGTTTGCTATTGGCAACCTCCATTACCAGTTTCGGGCGTTACCTTTTGGTTTAAAAACGGCTCCGCGAGTCTTCACCAAAGTCATGGCGGTGATGACGGTGGTATTCCGCCGTCAACGGGGTCAGGATACTGCCGTATCTGGACGACTTGTTAATGCTGGCAAATTCCCCAGAACTTCTCCTGCGTCATCTAGATATGACCGTCCGGTTTCTACAAGCCCACGGGTGGCTCATCAACTGGAATAAATCCTCCCTGATCCCTCCTCATAGTATGGTGCATCTGGGAGCACTATTGGACACAACCAGAGGTTGTTCTTGTGTCAGGAGAAAGTTCTGAAGCTTCAGGACAGGATTCATTGCTTCCTTTCTCGTCCGCAAGTGTCGATACATTAGGCGATGCAGCTGCTGGGCCTCATGGTATCAGCATTCGACATGGTGGAGTACGCTCAATTCCATTCTCGCCCCCTCCAGAGGCTGATTCTAGCCAAATGGGATGGCCTGCCTCACCGGATCAGGTCTCAGATGATCTCATTGACTCCGTAGTTCCGTCTGTCGCTGCTCTGGTGGCTCCAGGACCAACAATTGTGCAGGGGCCGTCCCTTCTGGATATCCAACTGGGTCCTGTTGACAACAGATGCCAGTCTAAGAGGTTGGGGCGCGGTGCTGGAGCAACACTCCCTTCAGGGGCGGTTGACCATGAAGGAGTCCCTCCTCTCAATCAACATTCTGGAATTGCGGGCGATCTTCAATGCATTGAACCTAGCCCAGCATTTAATTCAGAACCGTCCTGTTCAAGTGCAGTCGGACAACGCCACCACAGTGGCTTACATAAATCATCAAGGCGGCACTCGAAGCCGTCTGGCAATGAAGGATGTCTCACGGATTCTACATTGGGCAGGAAACGCCATCTACCGGCCATATCGGCAATATTCATTCCGGGAGTCCTGAATTGGGAAGCGGACTTTCTCAGTCATCAGGACGTACATGCCGGAGAGTAGGGCCTCCATCCAGATGGCGTCTCGACACAATCACAAGGTTCCGGTCTTCAGAGCAAGGACAAGGGATCCTCAAGCTGCATTCGAGGATGCGCTGGCGGTACCGTGGAGGTTTCGGCTGCCGTACGTGTTCCCTCCGGTGTCACTCCTGCCCAGGGTAATTCGGAAGTTCAAGCAAGAAAAAGGAAATCTGCTTCTCATAGCTCCAGCGTGGCCCAGACGGCACTGGTTCTCAGACCTGCAGGGCCTATCGTCAGAGCATCCAATTCTACTTCCACATCGCCCAGACCTCCTCGTTCAGGGCCCCTGTGTCTACCAGGACCTAGCCCGGCTGTCTTTGATGGCGTGGCTCTTGAAGCTTCCGTCTTGAGGGCTAAGGGTTTTTCTGAAGAGGTCATTAAAACTATGTTGCGGGACCGGAAAACAGCTTCTGGACATATTTACCATAGGGTCTGGCATTCCTACTTTGTTTGGTGCGCTTCTTACAATTATGACACTTCCAAGTTTAGTACAGCCAAACTTTTGGCTTTTCTGCGAGAGGGCCTGTATTTAGGCCTGCGTCTGGCCTCCCTCAAGGTTCATATTTCTGCCTTGTCGGTGTGGTTTCAGAGAAAAATTGTGACTTTACCTGATGTTCATACTTTCACTCAGGGTGTGTTGCGTATCCAACCTCCCTATGTCCCGCCTGTGGCTCCTTGGGACTTGTCAGTGGTTTTGGAGGCATTGCAGGAGCCTCCATTTGAACCACTTGGTTCAGCTGATCTTAAGTGGCTTTCCCTTAAGGTGGTGTTCTTGCTGGCTATTGCCTCTGCTAGAAGAGTGTCGGATTTGGGGGCCCTTTCCTGTAGCCCCCCGTATCTGATTTTTCACCGTGACCGGGCGGTACTTCGGACTCGTCCCGGTATTTACCAAAGGTGGTGTCCTCATTCCCCCTTAATCAGTAGATTGTGGTTCTGGCCTTTGTCTCTCCTGATTTGTTTCCCAAAGAGCGGTCTTTGGATGTGGTACGGGCTCTCCGTATCTATGTGAAGAGAACTGCTTCAATTCAAAAATCTGATTCTCTCTTTGTTTTGTTTGGATTTCACAAACATGGCTGGCCTGCTCACAAGCAAACTCTGGCCAGGTGGATTAGAATGGTGATTGCACATGCTTATGTGAAGGCTGGTCTGTCAGCTCCTGCTCACATTACGGCCCATTCTACTCGGTCTGTTGGACCTTCTTGGGCGGCCCGCCGTGGTGCGACCCTTGAACAATTGTGCAAGGTGGCTACGTGGTCCTCAGGGAACAAGTTCATTAGGTTCTATGCCTTCGATACTGCCGCTTCTGAGGGAGATTTTACAATTGTTATATTTTGACAGACAAGTCACCTTACCAGCTATTGAGCATGGTATTGTCAAATGCTATAACAAATGAAGTTTATTGATAAATTGGACTCTCAGCAAGAAACTTACATTTTTAAACTATTTAAAACAACGGATTGGTACTTAAACTTGAGAAAGGGTCTTGAATTTACTATATGTACAGTTATCAGCATCTTCTTTCTTTTTTATATGGGACGTATCTACCCCCCCTTCCCCCACACACACACACACACACCATTTCTTCCTTTTGTCTCTCTAGCCTCCGTGTGTGTGTGTGTGTGTGTGTGTGTGTGTGTGTGTGTGTGTAAGTTTCCTTTTGTATTCAGTTTAACCCAATACATTTTGAGATTGCCCTTTGTGTATTTTCTGTTTCTTAGCTGTTAGATTATTTGTATGATTATCTTTACTATTTGTGCAATCTGCATTGATATTTGTGTTACTATCCCTGGGCAAATTTCTTACGGGTTATGGTATTGTTTTGATTAGTACTGCGCTCAATCCTAAATTATGTGTTTTGATTTTATCTGAGGCTGTTCCTAATGTTGTAATATGTACGTTAAATGTACACCTTGGTTCCTATAGATTGATCCTTATGAATGGACTACAATATGGTTTTGTCTTAAATGCTTTACTCCTAAAATAGATTAATACATTAAAACATGGGTAACTCCAACAATTAGGTTAGATAGAGAAATACTAATGGAAAAACAAACAACAAACAAAAAGCCAAAACACATGTGCGAAGATTTGGAGTAAAGTCCTGCCAACCACTTCTACGCAAATTATAGATTTCTATTTGAATTTAGTCTTTGTTGAGAGGTAGAAACTCTAAATCCAAAAAACAAAACAAAATGTCTCTATGTTGAGTTAATCAGAGTTCAGTAACAGACTGCGGCGTCCCGCACATCTGTATGGTGTGAGCGCTCTAACTTGAAGGATAGAAATGGTGGGTAAGTGGATGGTATGGTGGGGAGTCTTCACGGTGTCCAGCCACAGGTGTATACTGCAAGGAGTGGAAAAAAGCTGGGGCTCCGAACTCGTCCTCTCTCCCTTACCCCAGCCACCAGTGGTGCATCCGGGTTCAGATGCTCCCCTGGAAGCTGGTCGGTTTTGGAGACTGACACCATCTAGGGCGAGGAAGATCACGGTCACCGCTCCTCAAAGCTGCTTCCTGTTTGAACCTCGCTGCATACGGAGACCCACCTACTGCCGCTTCTCGCTGTCCACCGAGTCTGGTTACCGGCTTCTTCCCCTTGTTCTCTGTACTCCGGTTGCATAGCGACGCCGCTTACATCTGGGTTGTTGGCTCGTCCCATCTTACTCCATAGTGACCGCTCGGTGTAGTTTAAAGTATTGATAGATCCAAATTGCGCAAATGCTGGATGCAGCCTTTAGTGCAGATAAACAGAGCCTTCACCAGCACTCAGAATATACCAGTGGAAATAACACAAAACTGCCACACAGTGGCGCCACCAACATTAAAACGGGTAAAAACAATGGTCTTACACTTCAAAAGAAATTTTCAGTGGAGTAAGTATTTTGATTAGCTTGGTACTGAAACTCAAAAACAATAAAACATAGTGCAATACTGCTTGAATGGAACACTCGTTTATTTAAAGAGCCGCACTCGCATTTTAATTGATTCAAGTAGACATCGCACCATATAGGTGTATTGTCCTTAGACTCAACAGAAGTTGACTTTCTTGCTCTGTTGCTGAAACTGATAATCTCAATCCTAGGGCATATGGTACTGAGGGGTTCAGATTCACAGATCGATTTCACAGGAAATTTGAAGTCAATCGACCATCCAATAAGGTGAGTAGAGAATCTCAGTACAAACTCAACATCCAATAATTCTGGTATTTTATTATTTACCGAAAATCCATAAAGATCCACTCAATCCACCAGGCAGACCCATTATGTCCAGAATAGGTTAACTAACATCTCACCTATCTGAATATCTGGATGTATTTTTACAACCATATGTACAGAAACAACAACCATATTTACTTGATACAACACATATACTTAACAAAATACTAGAAATTCAATGTAGTGAGGACTTGTGGTTGGTCACCTCAGAGGTTACCTCATTATATTCAGTAGTAGATCACAATCAAGGGACAACTAGCATATAATACCACCTAGAGGAAGATGAGAATTTGGAAGACTCACAAAGACAATTCATTATTGACAGCATAAATATTATCCTGAAATACAATTATGCCTGGTTTGAGAGGATCTATTACCTGCAGCCCACAGGAACAGCGATGGGCGCAAGATTCGCCCCAAGCTACGCCAATCTCTTTATGAGTTGGCGGGAGGACCAGTATATCTGGACGAATTCGATGCTTTGGGGGGAATCTCATGCTCTGGACAAGGTTCACAGATGACATTTTCTTTATATGGCGAGGCGAGGAACAAACACTTATCGAATTCACACAGTATATGAACAACAATGATAACAATCTCAATTTCACAACCAAATACAGTAAAACTAGCGTGGAATTTCTAGATCTCATCGTCTTTATATAGGGGGGAAACTTACACACTAAGACCTTTAGGAAAAATGTTGACATGAACAGCTATATTCTATCCACAAGTGAGCATCACCCTAATTGGTTGAGAACAATTCCAAAGGGACAATTTACACGACAGAGAAGGAACTGTTCCAAAAAAATATATTACATAACTGAAGGTAGAGAATTGATGGTAGAATTTAGAGAGAAAAAATACAAGGAAGATTTAATAGAAGAGGCATTTAATCAAGTATGGGAGAAAGATAGAGCTCAGTTACTTAATTACAATGATAAAGGAGAAAGGGAACATTCGAAAGAAGTATTGTTCATTACCAATTACACACAGCAAGCAAAATCAATACAGCATATTCTTAATAAACATTGGCCTCTATTGTTGGAGGATGAAATTTTGAATGATGTACTGAGTGTAAAACTGAGAATTGTCTTTAGAAAAGCATCTGACTTGAAGCAGAAACTAGTACACAGTCACCTACCACCGAAACAAGCTACACAGTCCTGTATTAACCATTCAGAACCAAAAAGGTCTTCTACCATTGTGGCACATGTCTATGTTGCAGGAATAGGGAATTTCTAGCACCAAACCATTTACTTACTTTAGATCAACTAATGCACATAAAACCTGTGACATCAAGGACAAACATGTAATAGTAAAAGAGTAATTTATCTATTAGAGTGTGGTTGCAAGAAACAATATGTAGGGCGGACCACACATACACTGAAGACAAGAATCAGCTAACATATTTGCAATATTAAAAAGGGACTTGAAGACCACAACCTTTCGAAACACTTCAAACAATATCACAATAGTGATCCACGTTCACTGAAGTTCATAGGAATACAGGAAGTACACCCGAACTGGAGGGGGGTGACTTCACTGAAAAGATCAACACTATAGAACTTAGGTGTATGTATGAATTAAAGACCTTGTCCCCATTCGGATTAAATCTTGACAATGAGGTGAAATAGATTGTAAAAAATGACACATAGAAACTGTTCAGATTATTTGAGGCGTACATACATAGACTGTGTGTGGGTGTTTTGGATATATATACACACAAATCGCAGTTATACACATACACATATTAGTAACAACAGTGCTAATGAATCCCTGGATACAGGATGCATTTCTAACTTGAATTATTAGAACACATCCAACATTTGTTCGATCTCACAGCAGAACTAGATACATGTAACCGCAAAATGTATATAGAGCTCATCCAGAAAGATCTTTATAAAGAATTATTTACTTTATTAATTGAGGCGTACATATACTATTCAGAAAGATCATTTTTAAGAATTGTATATTTTATTATTTGAGGAATGTATATACTTTATATGAGGAATGCATGAATAGGAGCTAATTTGATTGAAAAAAGGATAAACCAATAGCAATTAGCAATTCAGGTCACGTGATGAGAGGACTATACACGTACAGCCTTCAAAAACCGAAGGAATTGTTACATCCATTCACTTCTCCCAGAGGAAGGCCCCAAGGGGGCTGAAACGCGTTTGAGCTACAACCAACATAGACCAAGTAATTTGCTAAACTACACGGAGCGCTCACTACGGAGGAAGACGGGACGACCCGGTCACATGACCCAACAACCCGGAAGTAAGCGGCGTCGCTAGGCAACCGGAGTACAGAGGACAAGGGGAAGAAGCCGGTGACCAGACGTGGACAGCAAGAAGCGGCAGCAGGTGAGTCCGTCACCCAAACCGACCAACCTCCAGGGGAGCGTCTGAACCCGGACGCACCGCTGGTGGCTGGAGTAAGGGAGAGAGGACGAGTCCGGAACCCCAACTTTTTTCCACACCGCAGTCTGTTACTGAACTCTGATGAACTCAACATAGAGACATTTTGTTTTGTTTTTTGGATTTAGAATTTCTACCTCGCAACAAAAAGACTAAATTCAAATAGAAATCCATAATCTACATAGAAGTATGCAGGACTTTACTCCAGTTCACCACACATGTGTTTTGGCTATTTATTTGTTTGTTTTTTTCATTAGTATTTCTCTATCAAACCTAATTGTTGGAGTTACCCATGTTTTAACCAGGGACGTGCGGTGAGCTAAATGGCTCAGGAGCCACTGGCTATCCCCAGAGCCAGATTTCCATGCAAGATATAAGCCAAGGGGTACATCTGGGCATTATACACAGGTGCTGCAGTATAAACTCCTGGAAATTTGGTGAGTTTTGTTTAGAGATGTGCTGAAAAGATACACAGGTGAGGCACTGCCTCACCTGCCATAGACTTTTTACTCCAGAGTTTGGGCTATAAAAATTATTAGAATAATGCAAAGAAGATATTTAAAAAAATTATTAGTATTTTTCATATACTTTATTCAATCAAAACTCTGGTTTAAACATAAGTATGACAGGAAAGGTTCTACCTCACCTGCTTCACCCCATCGTACGTCACTGGTTTTAACGTACCAATCTATTTTATGAGTAAAGCATTTAAGACAAAATCATATTGTAGTCCATTCATAGGGATCAATCTATAGGAACCAAGGGGTACATTTAACCTACATATTACAACATTAGGAACAGCCTCAGATACAATCAATTACATAATTTAGGATAGAGTGCAGTACTTAACAAAACAATACCGTGTTACTAACACTGTATTGTTCCATCATTTTGGGTCTTTTGACCTTCACTGAGATACTATACTGGATTTCTGGATTTTTGTATTTCCATGCTCTTTTCAGAAATATAAAATTGTCTTGTCAAAAAAGACTGAAGGCGATACCCAGTGTGATGCCCATTCATTAAAAAAATCTCCATTTATAACAAAATACAAAACAAATTCCCTAGATTATTCAAAAATGTGTCTATCAGTTGTTCCTATTAGAAGAAAAGTTAGTTAATCCTGTGTTCTTAGTCCATCTTTTCAATTATTTTGCAGTAATGAAACTATGCTTACAATACAACATGGAACCCTGGAAAAAATTGCATAAAACAAAAATTGCAAAATATTGAAGACATCTACCTAATAAAAGAATTCTCTTGTTTGAATCAAGGATGTTTGGAGCTTTTTAATGAATTATTTCATCTAGAAGAAGTTTTATTCTTTTACAATGTATATAGTCATTAATATCAGTTGTGCACATGGGTCTTTTTACAGGAGTTTTTTTAATTTGCAGACATATTGGGGTGAATGTAATAGGGTGTGAGAATCAGAAAGTGGGAGTTTTTTTGAGAGTTCTCCTGTTTTTTCAAACTGGCAAACATTTACATGGCAAAACCAGGTTGATTTTTCCATGTAAATAATTGCCACTTTAAAAAACACAGGAGAACTCTCACAAAATCTCTCACTTTCTGATTCTCACACCCTGTTACATTCGCCCCTTTCACTGCAAGACAAGTTTTGAGGACAGGCAGACACATAGCCCCTATCTGCCTGCGACGTTGGAGCTTCTGGGGGAACAGTCGCTACCTGTTGAGGTTGATGTTTTTGTCCCCTGCAGCAGAAAACAGTCTCAGGGTTTTTCCAAATGCAGCTGTTTGCAGCTTGTGTTTTTTGTCCCCACCAGCTCACCCCCATCTACCAGTACGGCAGCCTGTGAGTATTACCCGGCTCCCTGACTAGCAGGGAGTCCGGGAGAAGAATAGGAAGGTGATTAGGGTCAGTTTAGCAGCCCGCAGTGCGCAACATAGCCTAAGGGGATAACAGAGACCCCTCACAACAGGCTAACTGCAGCTCAAACTAGTTATAGCAGCACTAGCATATTGTATATAAAGAACACCATACACTGAAATGCAGAGGGGGCAGAGATTTACTCCATGGGGACTGCAACTCCCAGGCTCCCCAGCACTTCCTGTCAGACTGTAGATAGCCCCTGCAGATGGTTCCAGCCATTTTGCAAGAGCGCATTGCTGTTCCAGGCTGCTGCTGACTGCGCTGTTCTCTATAGCAACAGCGCTGAAGCTCCCTGCATCCAGCCATCCCAGAGTTTGTGAATCTTACTGTGGGGGCTAGTAGTGGTGGTGGAGCAAAAATATATAGTGGACATATATAATTCTGTTCAGTGTATATATATATATATATATATATATATATATTGTAAATGAGTAAATCAGTGCGCTTGTCCAATTTATGCGTAGTACCTTACTGTAAAAGTGCAATCTACAGTCAAAAATAAATTGGTCAAATGACCAGTCCAATAAATTAGTTCTTCCAAAACTAGTTTAAGGTTTGGTTACCAAACAGTCCACACTTTCCCCGTTTTATCGGGTGGCTGCTCAGTTCTTCAAAAAGTGCCACTAGGTATGCGTAGCCCAAAGGAGAATCTGCAAATAGAGGAAGAAACAGCAGAGCGCCTATAGTGTAGTATCCTTTAAAACAGTTTTTGTCACACGCAAGAATAATATTGCGTACCGGATTACGGCTTGACACAATGCCCATCGATCCCCTGGTCTTTTAGACCAAGTCTCTGTCGGAATCTAGATAGAGTCAGGAAACAGGGAATCGCTATATAGCGTAGTAATTACTCAGTAAGTAGGGTTAAATTTTACATCTCACGTAAAATTACATGCGTAGCAGATAAAGTAATAACTTGTGCATATCAGTATTGGTACTCGTATTCTGGTCCTCATCAGAGGGTGGTGGTCATAGGGTAGCACTTTTAGTTTGTGCAGGCCTTTAATGAATTAATGTAATAATGTGGGACTGCTCACGCCAGGGAACTTCACTGGGGATGATGGGATGAGTCATGCAGTCAGGACTGCATGACTCATCCCATCTTCCCCAGTGAAGTTCCCTGTTTCCTGACTCTATCTAGATTCCGACAGAGACTTGGACTAAAAGGCCAGGGGATCGATAGGCATTGTGTCAAGCCGTAATCCGGTACGCAATATTATTCTTGCGTGTGACAAAAACTGTTTTAAAGGATACTACACTATAGGCGCTCTGCTGTTCTTCCTCTATTTGCATATATATATATATATATATATATATATATATATATATAACACACATAGCACACATAAGACGGTTGTGACTGCTTCTTCCTTCCCTATTGCTGTTTCTCCTATACCAGAATACATATTATCTGTTTTCTTTATACAGTACTGTGTGACAGTACTGTGAGAATGGCAGGCAATGTTGCTGCATCAAAATCTTCACAGAAGCTATTTACATATGAAAAGTGTAATACAAAATTTACACAGAGCTACTGACATGCTAGTGTACACACTAGCATGTCAGATTTATCCTCTGAGTGGGCTGCACCTCAAAGGGACAGATGGGGTGATTCAGATCTGATCGCTGGGCTGCTAACTTTGCTGTACTGCGTTCAGATAGTCGCTGACTCCAGGGGGAGTGTAAATTTGCTGTGCAAGTGTGCAATCCCATGTGTACGCAGAGCTGCAAAAATCCACTTTGTGGAGTCTCTGCGCAGCCCATCACTTGCTCCTACAGAGCGATCAAAACAGGCTGATCGGGGCCAAAGCTGAAGTCAGACAACCTCCCTTAAAACACTTGGCCACGCCTGCGTTTTCTCGGACACTTTCAATAAACGGTCAGTTACCACCCATAAACGCCCTCCTCCTGTCAAATCACCTTGCGAACGCCCTTACGTTTGGATTTTTCGCACCATATCGTCGCTGATCGGCGATGCCCTTTGTTCTTTTCCTACACGCATGCGCATAGTTTAGTACCTGATCGCCCGCTGATCGAAATCGCGCAGCAGCGATCAGGTTTGAATCAGGCCCAGAGACATCCAGATCTCTAATGGGGTCAACACCAGAACCGGCATGGGTGCAGACTTTATCTAGGTCAGTGGAGTGACTGACAAGGGCCATGGCTCCTACAAAACAGCAGTCTGCTTCTGTGAGTCAAACTTCAAAGAAGAGACTTTTACCGCCTGTTTTACAATCGGACTCTGAGGGAGAGTAACATACTTCCACTAAGGAGGGGGAATTTCTCAATGTGTCAGAGGAGGTAGTCCCTCAGAAGGACTTAGAGGTAGTTTCCAAGGGCATAGAGGCACTTTTTTTTAACTGGATAAACATCCTGATTAAAAAAAAAAAATCAGGTTTCAAAGCATCTCCTTCCCTTTTTCCTTTTCCCCGCAGATAGCAGAGTAGGTAGATCTGCGGTAACTCCAGGACATCGGGAGCCTAAGTCTACCAGCAGACCTAAAAGGCTACTCTTACACTTGGGGAGTCCTATGGTGGGAACCTGCCTGTTCAAATTCAGAGAGACTTGGGGGGGAAAAACCTGTCAAGACGCCTGGGTGCGAAGCCTAGGCATCCAGGGATACAAATTAGATTTTCTTTTCCAGTCCCCTCATCGTTTCTTCACCTCAGGTTTACCAGTTTCAGAAGAGAAGAAAACTTCAGAGGTGCTGTTCTCAGTCCCCCCTCACCAACAGAAACACTGGTTTTAATTAAACCTGTTCGTTGTACTAAAGCCGGATGGTTCCGTCAGACCAATTCTGAATTTGAAATCCTTAAATCCAATTCATAAGGTGTTTAAGTTCAAGATAGAATCCCTCCACTCAGTAATTGCGGGGCTGGAAGCACAGGAATTCCTTGTATTACTAGATAGAAAGGATGACTATCTCCACATTCCAATCTGGGAACCACATCAGGCCTACTTCAGATTTGCGGTAAGGCACTCTCACTACCAGTTCCAGGCCACCCCATTTGGCCTATCATCCGCACCATTATTGTTCACAAAGGTGATGGTGGTGATGATGACACTTCTCCGTGCAAAGGGGGTAACCATCATTCCTTACCTGGACAATCTCATAAAGGCTCAGGTGAGAGAGAGGCTATTACAGGACATTGCCTTAACATATCAGGTCCTGATAGAGCAATGATGGATCATCAATTTCCCAAAATCACACATCAGTTCACCCAGGCATGACACCCACTGACCCAGATTTTCATGATACTTTAAACGCTGGATGCTACCATGTAGCTACTAACCCATGTAAAAATTTTCTTTGCTAAGTCTCACAATTCTTGAGAGAGAGAGGGTCAAAAATTGCTGGGAAATGCCACTCCTGATGCTCTGAGGTGCATCCGGTAAAAAATTCACATCTCAGTGCCTAATCCACGTAGCACTGAAATTTTAACCATTTCTCAATAAAAATATGGAGATTTCAATAAAAACAAGTTTTATGGTAAGACCTTACCCTTGTTAAAACTCTTTCTGCGAGGTACACTGGGCTGCACAAGTCTGGACAATGGGGTGTAGAGTAGGATCTTGATCCGAGGCACCAACAGGCTCAAAGCTTTGACTGTTCCCAGAATGCACAGCACCGCCTCCTATATCACCCCGCCTCCCAGCACAGGAGCTCAGTTTAGTTAACCAGCCCAATGCCGTAGCAGGAAAAGAGACGACAACGGTAAGTAGCCACATTCACCATACTCTCATGACAAGAGAAGTGTCAGCGGCTAATGCCAGATCAACCCAAAGAAGCTAAGTGCGTCAGGGTGGGCGCCTTGTGGAGCCCAGTGTACCTCGCAGAAAGAGTTTTAACAAGGGTAAGTTCTTACCATAAAACTTGTTTTCTGCTGCGGGGTACACTGGGCTCCACAAGTCTGGACAATGGGGATGTCCTAAAGCACTTTCTTATGGGAAGGGACACACTGTAGCGGGCACAAGAACTCGGTGTCCAAAGGAAGCATCCTGGGAAGCGGCAGTATCGAAGGCATAGAACCTTATGAACGTGTTCCCGGAGGACCACGTAGCCGCCTTGCATAATTGATCAAGGGTCGCACCATGTTGGGCCGCCCAAGAAGGTCCAACAGACCGAGTAGAATGGGCCGTAATGTGAACAGGAGCTGACAGACCAGCCTTCACATAAGCATGCACAATCACCATTCTAATCCACCTGGCCAGGGTATGCTTGTGAGCAGGCCAGCCACGTTTGTGAAATCCAAACAAAACAAAGAGAGAATCAGACTTTCGAATAGAAGCAGTTCTCTTCACATAGATACGGAGAGCCCGTACCACATCCAAAGACCGCTCTTTGGGAGACAAATCAGGAGAGACAAAAGCTGGAACCACAATCTCCTGAATAAGGTGGAACGAAGAAACCACCTTAGATAAATATCCGGGATGAGTCCTAAGAACCGCCTGGTCACGGTGAAAAATCAGATATGGGAAACTACAAGACAAGGCACACAAATCCAACACTCATCTAGCAGAGGCAATAGCCAGCAAGAACACCACCTTAAGGGAAAGCAACTTAAGGTCAGCTGAACCAAGAGGTTCAAATGGAGGCTCCTGCAACGCCTCCAAAACCACGGACAAGTCCCAAGGAGCTTCAGGCGGGACATAGGGAGGTTTGATACGCAACACACCCTGAGTGAAAGTATGAACATCAGGTAAAGTTGCAATTTTTCTCTGAAACCACACCGACAAGGCAGAAATATGAACATTGAGGGAGGCCAGACGCAGGCCTAAATCTAGGCCCTGCTGTATAAAAGCCAAAAGTTTGGCTGTACTAAACTTGGAAGCGTCATAATGGTTAGATGCGCACCAAGCAAAGTAGGAATGCCAGACCCGATGGTAAATCCGAGCAGAGGCTGTTTTCCGGTCCCGCAACATAGTTTTAATGACCTCTTCAGAAAAACCCTTAGCCCTCAAAATGGAAGCTTCAAGAGCCACGCCGTCAAAGACAGCCGGGCTAGGTCCTGGTAGACACAGGGGCCCTGAACGAGGAGGTCTGGGCGTTGTGGAAGTAGAAGTGGACGCTCTGACGATAGGCCTTGCAGGTCTGAGAACCAGTGCCGTCTGGGCCACGCCGGAGCTATGAGAAGCAGATTTCCTTTTTCTTGTTTGAACTTCCGAATTACCCTGGGCAGGAGTGACACCGGAGGGAACACGTACGGCAGCCGAAACCTCCATGGCACTGCCAGCGCATCCACAATTGCTGCTTGAGGATCCCTTGTCCTTGCTCTGAAGACCGGAACCTTGTGATTGTGTCGAGACGCCATCAGATCCACATCTGGAAGACCCCACCTTTCCACGAGGAGTTGAAACACTTCTGGATGGAGGCCGCACTCGCCGGCATGCACGTCCTGACGACTGAGAAAGTCCGCTTCCCAATTCAGGATTCCCGGAATGAATATTGCCGGTAGATGGCGTTCTGCCCAACGTAGAATCCGTGAGGCTTCCTTCATTGCCAAACGGCTTCGAGTGCCGCCTTGATGATTTATGTAAGCCACTGTGGTGGCATTGTCCGACTGTACTTGAACAGGACGGTTCTGAATCAAATGCTGGGCTAGGTTCAACGCATTGAAGACCGCCCGCAATTCCAGAATGTTGATCGAGAGGAGAGATTCCTCCTTGGTCCACCCTGCAAGGAGTGCTGCTCCAGCACCGCGCCCCAACCTCTTAGACTGGCATCTGTCATCAACAGGTCCCAGTTGGATATCCAGAAGGGACGGCCTCTGCACAATTGTCGGTCCTGGAGCCACCAGAGCAGCGACAGACGGACCTCCTGAGTCAAAGAGATCATTTGAGACCTGATCTGGTGAGGCAGGCTGTCCCACTTGGCTAGAATCAGCTTCTGGAGGGGGCGAGAATGGAATTGAGCATACTCCACCATGTCGAATGCTGATACCATGAGGCCCAACACCTGCATTGCCGAATGTATCGACACTTGCGGACGAGAAAGGAAGCAACAAATCCTGTCCTGAAGTTTCAGGACTTTCTCCTGAGACAAGAACAACCTCTGGTTGTGAGTGTCCAACAGCGCTCCCAGATGCACCATGCTCTGAGCAGGGACCAAGGAGGATTTCTTCCAGTTGATGAGCCACCCGTGGGCTTGTAGAAACAGGACTGTCATATCCAGATGACGCAGGAGAAGATCTGGGGAATTTGCTAGGATTAAAAAGTCGTCCAGATACGGCAGTATCCTGACCCCTTGACTGCGGAGTACCACCGTCACCACCGCCATAACTTTGGTGAAGACTCGCGGAGCCGTTGTTAAACCAAAAGGTAACGCCCGAAACTGGTAATGGAGGTTGCCAATAGCGAACCTCAGGTATTGTTGATGTGACACTGCTATAGGAATATGCAGGTAAGCATCCTGTATGTCCAGGGAGACCATGTAGCCCCAGGTTCCAAGGCCAGAACTATAGCGTGAAGGGTTTCCATACGGAACTTGGAAACCTTCACAAACTTGTTTAGTGCCTTGAGGTTGAGAATGGGCCGGGAGGACCCATTCGGTTTCGGGACCAGAAACAGCGGATAATAGTACCCCCAGCCCCTCTGAGCAAGAGGCACCTGTACTACGACTCCTGTATCCAGGAGGGTCTGTACCACCGAATGCAGAGTTTTTGCCTTTGTCTGGTCCGACGGGACGTCTGTCTGGCAAAATCGATGTGGGGGGCGGTTTTTGAAGGCTATGGCGTAACCTCGAGTGACGACTTCCCGTACCCAGGCATCTGAAGTGGTCTTCAACCATTCCTGGGTATACCCTAAAAGCCGGCCCCCCACCCTGGGATCCCCCAGGGGGAGGCCCGCCCGTCATGCGGCAGGCTTATCGGTCTTGGCTGATGGCTGACGGGTAGCCCAGGCTCTTTTGGGCTTCGGCTTACCAGGTTTGGAAGTGCGGGCCTGCTTATGGTACGCCTGACCTTTTGCTTTACCTGAAAGACGAAAGGGGCGAAAGGACGTGCCTTTGGCCTTCGACACAGAAAGAGCTGTATTAGGCAGACAGGCAGTTTTGGCAGTAGCCAAGTCAGCCACTATCTTATTTAAGTCCTCCCCAAATAGAATATCCCCCTTGAAAGGGAGTACCTCCAGGGTTTTTCTAGAGTCCAGATCCACAGACCAGGATCTCAGCCACAATTTTCTGCGAGCCAGGACTGACGTAGTAGAGGCCTTGGCTGTTAGGATACCGGCATCAGAAGCCGCCTCTTTAATATAGCGAGAAGCTGTGACAATATATGACAAGCATTGTCTAGCATGGTCAGAGGAGATTTCAGCTTCTAACTCCAAGGCCCATGCTTCAATAGCCTCTGCCACCCATGTAGCTGCAATAGTGGGCCTCTGTGCAGCACCCGTGAGGGTGTAAATCCCTTTTAGACAACCCTCGACACGTTTATCTGTAGGCTCTTTTAGAGACGACGGTAGTGACAGGTAGAGCTGAGGAAACCACCATCCTAGCCACATGTGAGTCTACTGGAGGAGGCATTTCCCAATTCTTAGACAGCTCTGGCGCGATGGGATAGCGAGCCAGCATCTTCTTTTGAGGCACAAACTTCGTACCCGGGCTTTGCCAGGGTTCCTGACGTATATCCACTAGGTGGCCAGAGTGAGGTAAAACTTGTTTAATCACCTTCTGACGCTTGAACCTATCTGGTTTCTTAGGAGGAACGGATGGCTCGGGATCATCCGTAATCTGCAGAATTAACTTAATAGCCTCCAAAAGATCAGGAACATCCACATGTGAACTACTCTCCCCATCAGCCGTATCTGAGTCAGAACCTGTGGGGTCAGTGTATGTGCTGTCTTCATCAGATGAGGTGTCAGTGACAGCAGTGGATTGTGAGGAGACGAGATATAGAATATAGGGATAGCAAGTTGAGTGAAAGACACGAGATGGACACCACTCAGCTGTCAATGCACACACAAATAGTCATAGTTTGTACAATGCAGAGGTTATTACAGACAATAATACTGCACTGGACTAGCTTACACAGCTATATAGTCAATAGATATAACACTACACAGTAAGAAACTGGATGTATATCACAGGGTAATTGTACTATAAACCCCTGACTAAATGCACTCTTTCTTACTAACACTAACTAAAAAGGCAGGTAGAATACTTAAGTGTCATGTGAAGGCACATCGCTGACAACCAGGCGGCTTTACATAGGAGGATTTGCCCAAGCAGTCCCAGGAACAGTGAGCTGAGGAGTAATGGCACCGCAGACACTGACAGGGAGTGAGGAAAAGACAGAGATGCAGCTCCAGGGCGGGAACACTTGCTGTAAATGGCGCCCTGGGGCTGGGGGAGGGGCTTCTAAGCCTTATCCCCCTTGCTGGCAAAACCACCGGTTACTGTGGGCGATATTAAAATCGGTTTTAAGAGAAAACCTGACCTGCGCCCATGCCCTGGTGATCTAGTGGGATCGCCTGTATCCACAGTGTCAAGCGCACGCGGCCCGCCTCCCAATGACCGCGCCGGATCGCGAAAAGGGCGGGTCCCGCGAGCGGGACCCACTTACCACCTCCCGAAGCGCGGCCACGCGATCCTGGAGAGCCTCAGCCGTGTGTGTCTAACATGAAGAAAACCGGAGCCTCCACTGTAGGTACCCGGCAACCAGGGCTCGGTAGTGTACAGCACCGCTGGGGAGAGCTGGAGCTGCAGCAGTGAATGTCACAAGACATTTACCACTGCTGCTGCCCTTGAAGTCTTCACTTTTTACCTCATAAAAAGCTATTCTCAGGGCGGCTTGGAGCAGCCCCTCTGTTAAGTGCCTGCTTACTGCAGCACCAACTGACAAAACTGAGCTCCTGTGCTGGGAGGCGGGGTGATATAGGAGGCGGCGCTGTGCATTCTGGGAACAGTCAAAGCTTTGAGCCTGTTGGTGCCTCGGATCAAGATCCTACTCTACACCCCATTGTCCAGACTTGTGGAGCCCAGTGTACCCCGCAGCAGAAAATAGGATTTTGGTTGCCTACAGTACTGGTAAATCATTTTCTCGTAGTCCGTAGAGGATGCTGGGGTCCACATTAGTACCATGGAGTATAGACTGGTCCACCAGGAGCCATTGGCACTTTAATATTTTGAGAGTGTGGGCTGGCTCCTTCCTCTATTCCCCTCCTACCAGACTCAGTCTGGAAACTGTGCCCAAGGAGACGGACATCTTCGAGAGAAGGATTATACACAGATATTGGTGAGATTTGTACCAGCTCTCACATACAAGGCATATCAAGCCAACGAGGCTTGAACACTCAGCAACGGCTGAAACATTACTTACCAAGTAACAATGCAGTACTCAACTAAAACGAAGTGGTACTGAACCAAATAACATTTGCAGGAAAACGAAGCGCTGGGTGGGCGCCCAGCATCCTCTACGGACAACGAGAAAAGGATTTACCGGTAGGATCCAAAATCCTATTTTCTCTTATGTCCTAAAGGATGCTGGGGTCCACATTAATACCATGGGGATGTACCAGAGCTCCTAGAATGGGAGGGAGAGCGCGGAGGCTCCTGCAGAACTGATTGACTGAACTTTAGCTCAGCAGAGGCCAAAGTATCGAACTTGCAAAACTTTGCAAACATGTTCGACCAAGACCAAGTTGCATCTCGGCAAAGTTGCACTGCCGAGACACCCCAGGCAGCCGCCCAGGAAGACCCCACCTTACGAGTAGAGTGGGCCTTAACAGATTTTGGTCACTGCAGTCCTGCCGTAGAATAAGCGTGCTGGATAGTGAACCTGGGCCATCATTCTGAGTTGAAAGCTCGCTAGCTGCTTTTAGCAGCAGTGCAAACGCTAAGCCGCCGCCCTCTGGGAGTGTATCTTAGCTTAGCAGAAGTGCGAACGAAAGATTAGCAGAACTGCTCGGAAATCTTTTCATGCAGTTTCTGAGTAGCTCCAGACCTTCTCCTTCCTTGCGATCACTGCAGACAGTTTGGTTTCCTGGTTTGACGTCACAAACACGCCCTGCGTTCGGCAAGCCACTTCTGCGTTTTTGCCAGGCACGCCTGCGTTTTTTAGCACACTCCCTGAAAACGCTGAGTTGCTGCCCAGTAACACCCACTTCCTGTCAATCAAACAACGAACACTCGAGCGACTGAAAAACATCGCTCAAGCCACTGTGAAACTACAAAGCATGTACATAAATGCCGATTTTTCACCTGATCGCTGCGCTGCGGAAAAACGGCAGTGAGTGATCAACTCGGAATGAGGGCCTTGATCCAGTGAGAGATCGTCTGCTTAGAAGCAGGACACCCAAATTTCTTAGGATCATATAGGACAAACAGAGAGTCCGACTTTCTGTGATGAGAAGTTCTCTTCACATATATTTTCAGAGCCCTTACAACATCCAAGGACTTTGACGTAATTGAGGAGTCAGTAGCCACTGGCACCACAATAGGTTGGTTGATATGAAATTCCGACACAACCTTCGGAAGAAACTAAAGTGTCCGGAGCTGAGCCCTATCTTTGTGGAAGATCAAGGAAGTGCTTTTACAGGATAAAGCCCCCAGCTCGGACACATGTCTAGCAGAAGCTGAGGCCAACAACGTGACCACCTCCCATGTAAGAAACTTCCTGTAGGGGCTCAAACCAATCCGACTGGAGGAACTGCAACACCACGTTAAGGTCCCAAGGTGCCGTAGGCGGTACAAAGGGAGGTTGTATATGCAGAATACCCTTCAAAAATGTCTGAACCTCAGAGAGGGCAGCCAATTGTTTCTGAAAGAAAATGGATAGGGCCGAAATCTGGACTTTCACAGAACCCAACCTCAGGCCCATAGCCACTCCTGCTTGCAGGAAGAGGTGGAAACGTTCGGAGTTGAAACTCCATCGTAGAAAACTTCTTGGACTCACATCAAGAGACATATTTCTTCCAAATACGATGGTAATGTTTAGACGTTACGCCTTTCCTAGCCTGTATCAGGGTTGGAATGCCCTTCCGAGCAAGAATCAGGCGCTCAACTTCCATGCCGTCAAACGTAGCCACAGTAAGTCTTGATAGGCGAACGGCCCCTGCTGCAGGTACTTCTTGCAGTAGATTCAGAAGATCTGCGTACCAAGCCCTTCTTGGCCAGTCTGGGTCAATGAGGATCGCTTGAATCCTTGTTCTCCTTATGAGCTTTAGGATTCTTGGGATGAGTGGGAGTGGTGGAAACACGTACACCAACTGGAACACCCACGGAGACACCAGGGCGTCCACTGCCTGTGGGTCCCTTGACCTGTAACAATAACGCCGAAGCTTCTTGTTGAGACGAGAAGCCATCATGTCTATTTGGGGTAAACTCCAAAGGTCTGTTATTTCCTTGAACACCTCCAGATGGAGACCCCTCTCCCCTGGCTGGAGATCGTGTCTGCTGAGGAAGTCTGCTTCCCAGTTGTCTACTCCCGGAATGAAGATGGCTGACAGCGCCAACGTATGTTTTTCTGTCCAGAGGAGTATTCTTGTGACCTCTGACATTGCCGCTCTGCTCTTCATTCCTCCTTGTTGGGTTATGTAAGCCACTGTTGTCCGACTGCACTTGAATGGCCTGATTTCTTAGAAGAAGACCGTTGTAGATGGCTCTCAGTTCCAGGATGTTGATGGACAGGCCGGTTTCCAGGCTTGACCACCTTCCTTGGAAGGTTACTCCTTGAGTGATTGCTCCCAAGCCCCGGGGGCTCTCAGCCGTGGTTAGAAGGACCCAGTCCTAAATCCCGAACCTGTGGCCCTCCAGAAGGTGAGGCAATTGGAGCCAGCAGAGGAGTGAGATCCTGGCCTTTGGCGACAGACGAATTCTCTGGTGCATGTGGAGATGAGATCCCGACCACTTGTCCAGGAGATCCAGCTGGAAGGTCCAAGCATGGAACCTCCCGTACTGGAGAGCCTCGCAAGAGGCCACCATCTTTCCCAATAGGCGAATGCATTGATGAACCGACACCCGGGCTGGCTTCAGGACATCCCGGACCATAGCTTGTATCACCAACGCCTTCTTCTGCGGAAGAAACACCTTTTGCATTCCCGTATCCAGGATCATTCCCAGAAAGGACAACCTCTGGGTTGGTTCCAAATGTGACTTTGGAAGGTTCAGAATCCAACCATGAATTCTGAGGAGGTTTGTTGTGAGAACAATGGATTGGAGCAGCTTCTCCTTGGACGATGCTTTTATCAGCAGATGGTCCAGATATGGAATGATGTTCACACCCTGTTTGCGAAGGAGAACCATCATTTCCGCCATCACCTTGGTAAACACCCTTGGTGCTGTGGAGAGGCCGAATGGCAGGGCCTGGAACTGGAAATGACAGTCCAGCAATGCGAAGCGGAGATAAGCCTGATGCTTCAGCCAGATCGGAATGTGGAGGTACGCATCCTTGATATCCAGTGATACCAAGTAATCTCCCTCTTCCAGATCTGTTATCACTGCCCTTAGAGACTCCATCTTGAACTTGAACTCCTTTAGAAAGGGGTTCAATGATTTCAGGTTCAGAATGGGCCTGACCGATCCATCCAGTTTTGGTACTACGAAAAGGTTCGAATAGTAACCTTTGTTCCGCATGTGAGGTGGTACTGGCACAATGACCTGTGCCTCCACCAGTTTTTGGACAGCATCCTGTAGTACAGTGCTGTCTGCCAACAGAGTTGGTAAGCCTGATTTGAAAAAACGATGAGGCGGGAGACTTTGAAATTCCAGCCTGTATCCCTGGGATACAATATCTATCACCCAGGTATCCAGGTCGGACGATACCCAGACGTGACTGAAGTGTCTGAGTATGGCTCCCACTGGCGCAGCCACAGTCCCCGATGAGCTGAAACAGACATGGAAGATATTCCCGCAGCCATGGAACCCAGATCTTTCATGGATTCTACCATAAAAGCGGCTGAATCATGTATATTGTGTAAATATAAAGCAACATCATCCCTTTCCATCGTATCCAAATCCTCAAGTAATGTAGCCGACCACTTTACTATAGCCTTTGCAATCCATGCAGTAGCAATAGTGGGACGTAATATGGACCCTGAAGCAGTGTACATTGATTTAAGCGTGTTATCAATTTCTCATACGTCCTAGAAGATGCTGGGGTCCACTTATTGACCATGGGGTATAGACGGTTCCGCAGGAGCAATGGGCACTCTTAAGACTTTTCAATGGGTGTGAACTGGTTCCTCCCTCTATGCCCCTCCGCCAGACTTCAGTTTTAGAAATGTGCCCAGGAGACTGGATGCACTCTGAGGAGCTCTACTGAGTTTCTCTGAAAAAGACTTATGTTACGTTTTTTATTTTCAGGGAGAACTGCTGGCAGCAGACTCCCTGCTTCGTGAGACTGAGGGGGCAGAAGCAGAACAAACTTCCAGAAGAGTTTCATGGCTCTGCTTCTGGCTGACAGGACACCATTAGCTCCTGAAGGGAACTGAACGCTAGCTGTGCCTAGATGCTCACACCCACAGCACGCCGTCACCCCCCTCGCAGAGTCAGAAGTCTGAAGACAGGTGAGTATGAGAGGATAGATCTTCTAGCAACTAAAGTGACGACTGAGGTACGGCGCGGCTGGCGGGAGCGCAGCGCACCATTGCTGCCCACACACACAGAGCACTGCAGGGTGCGGGGGGTGCCCTGGGCAGCAAAATATTACCTTAAACTGGCGCAAAGGGGGCTACCCCCGCCAGTATAAATATTAACAGACCTTGCTGAGTGAAAAATGCGGCATTTGCGGGGGCAGAGCTTCTTCCCCAGGCAGCCAGCACACTGCTCAGCGCCATTTCCTCTCCTCAGCTACATAGACAACGCTGGTCCTTTCCTCCACTTCTGGCAACAAGTACAGGGTGCAAATGAGGAGGTCACAAATCGTTTGGTGGTGCATTACTAGTGTGAATTACTGTGTAAAAGCGCTGTTGTCTGTGGGCATTCTGTGTTCACAGACATTACATTCTGGCACTGGGGTTGTGAACTGGCTGCTCCTATACTGTGTCCCTCTAACAGATTTTGCCGTGGGTCTGTCCCCTTATAAGTCCCAGTGTGTCTGTGTGTGAGTGTGTGCTGTACACGTGTAAGGCATGTCTGAGGCAGGGAGTTCCTCCCCGGAGGAAGGCATTTTAGGGACACAGAGTTGTAATGTGGTGGCGCTGCCGGCACACCAAGAGCCTGCATGGGTGAAATACGTGACAGTATGCATCTTATTAACAGGAGGTTAGATAAGTCTGAATCTCAGGCTGAATGCTGGAGAAAATCTGTGGAAGATGTGATTTTTCAGGACTCAGTTCTTCATTCTGCAGGCGGCCCCTCTGGGTCACATAAGAGACCATTTGTGAATACTGATACCGACACAGACTCTGATTCTTGTGTCGACGATAGTGACTCTAGAGAAATAGAACATAAATTGGCAAAAAATATACAATATATGATTGTGGCTATAATGGACGTGTTGGAAGTTACAGAAGCCTCGCCTGTACCTCAGGAGAAGGTTTATTTATGTAAGGAAAAGAAATCCAAAGTCACATTCCCTCCTTCCCACGAGCTAAACGCTCTCTTTGCAGGAATGTGGGTGAATCCTGAGAAAAAATTTCATATTCCTAAGCGGATTCAGGTAGCTTACCCTTTCCCAGCAGAGGACAGGAAAAAAATGGGAATCGCCCCCTGTGTTAGACAGTCCACTATCCAGGTTGACAAGGAAGGTTATTCTCCCTGCACCTGGCACGGCTTCACTAAAAGAGGCGGCTGACCGTAAGATGGAAACTACATTGAAATCCATTTATGTTGCCAATGGTACACTGCTCAGACCCACTATTGCCTGCACATGGGTCAGTCGCGCTACTGAAAAATGGTCAGACAGCGTGTCATCAGAAATTGACACGGTTGATAAAGATGAGATACTCCTTAAGTTAGGGTATATCAAAGACGCTGCCGCCTACATGCTAGAAGCGATGAAAGATATTGGACTCTTGAGTTCACAAGCCGCTACCATGGCGGTATCAGCTAGGCGGGCATTGTGGATTCGCCAGTGGAACGCGGATGCGGATTCCAAAAGAAACATGGAAGCTCTCCCATATAAAGGTGAGACCTTATTTGGCGATGGTCTGGATGGGTTAGTCTCAGCGGCTACCGCAGGTAAGTCAACGTTTTTGTGACGGGTAAGTCATGTGTGTGTGATAGGTTTTTTGCCGATGCAGGTGCAGAGGGCCTGCACCTGCATCGGCAAAAAACCTATCACACACACATGCAGTCCTTTCGTCCCAATAAATACAAAAGAGCGAGAGGTTCCCCCTTCTTTGCAGGAAGAGGAAGGGGAAAGAATGAAAGAACGATTGATGGTCCGCGCTATGTTTTAGCAGCTCAAAATTGGGAATAATTAATTAAAAAATTAGTGAGCGCTTGTGCTTAGATAAAAAGGAGATAAAGAATGAAATAAGAATTATAAATAAATAAATAAATGTTAGATGTACATGGCACCTGTGGAGAAAAAATTGGGTTAGAAACTCAATGTTTACAGCTCCTTTTGGAGCGGGTTATTGTTGGACAGTCAGGGAGTTCATCAGATGTGACTTTCCCTATCTTACCCTAGTTTACACGGATGAGTGTTGTTCCGTCCCTCCTGTGGCTCCACGAGTGTGTTCCGTCACGCTTCCGCTGCGGGGAGCGGGGAACACTAGCTGGTGTGGAGTCTCTGATGTTGTAGCGCCAATTTACCGCTGCGTCCAGCGGAAGTTGTTGGTGGCGCGATCGAGCCGGAAGTGCGGGTCTCCGGGATGGTAGATGTTCCTCCTGTCTGTCCAGGTCACGTCACCAACGCTTTTCGTACACATTCGGTGTACTTTTTCAAGGATGAAGTGACTATACACTGGTCCTATTTTATAGTAAAAAAACTTTATTGTTCTCATTCAAAAACGGAAGTTCCGGTCCGGAAATTTAAAACAGTGGGAATCACATGGCCAATCGCGCCACCAACAACTTCCGCTTGACGCAGCGTTAAAACGGCGCTACAACATCAGAGACTCCACACCAGCTAGTGTTCCCTGCTCCCCGCAGTGGAAGCGTGACGGAAACACACTCGTGGAGCCACAGGAGGGATGGAACAACACCCATCCGTGTAAACTAGGGTAAGATAGGGAAAGTCGCATCTGATCCACTCCCTGACTGTCCAACAATAACCCACTCCAAAAGAAGGGGAAAGAAGCCCACAGCGGCTCCAGGTTCCCAGGAGCAGAAGTCTACCCCTACTTCTGCCAAATCTTCAGCATGACGCTGGAACTCCCTTGCGGGAGGCCGCTCGGGTGGGGGCACATCTCAAACTGTTCAGCCAAGGTTGGATTCTGTCTGGCCTGGATCCCTGGGTATTGCAGATAGTATCCCAGGGATACAAGCTGGAGTTTCAAGACGTTCCCCCATGCCGATTTTTCAAATCAACCTTGCCAGCTTCTCTTCCAGAAAGAGAAGCAGTAACAGCGGCAATCCAAAAATTATGTCAGGACCAGGTCGTAGTCCTGGTGCCTTTGCCGCAACAAGGGGAGGGGTTTTATTCAAGCCTCTTTGTAGTTCCGAAGCCGGACGGCTCGGTCAGACCGATCCTGAACCTAAAAAAGTTGAATCTCTACTTGAAACGGTTAAAGTTCAAGATGGAATCACTCTGGGCAGTGATTTCCAGTCGGGAGGAGGGGGATTACATGGTGTCGGTAGACATCAAGGATGCTTACCTGCATGTTCCCATTTATCCTCACCATGCCTATCTGAGATTTGCGGTTCAGGATTGCCATTACCAGTTCCAGACCTTACCTTTCGGTCTCTCCACGGCGCCGAGGGTATTCACCAAGGTGATGGCGGAGATGATGGTCCTCCTTCGTCAAAAAGGAGTAATTCCTTATCTGGACGATCTCCTGATAAAGGCGAGATCCAGGGAGCAGCTGTTACAAAATATCATGCTCTCCCTGTCGACACTCCAACAACATGGCTGGATCATAAATTATCCAAAGTCTCACAATTGGAACCGACAACAAGATTGTCTTTTCTCGGGATGATTCTGGACACGGAAGTTCAGAGAGTATTTCTTCCGATGGAAAAGGCTCTGGAAATCCAGAAAATGGTAAAACAATTATTGAAACCATCCAGTGTGTCGACCCATCAGTGCATTCGGTTGTTGGGGAAGATGGTGGCGGCCTACGAGGCCATACAGTTTGGCAGGTTCCATGCCAGAGTATTCCAGTTGGACCTGTTGGACAAGTGGTCGGGATCCCACCTTCACATGCACAGAAAAATAGTCCTGTCGTCAAAAGCCAGGATTTCACTCCTATGGTGGCTACACAGTCCGCACCTACTAGAGGGACGCAGATTCGGGATTCAGGACTGGGTCCTGGTAACCACGGATGCAAGTCTCCGAGGCTGGGGAGCTGTCAATCAGGGGGAAAGCTTCATAGGAAAATGGTCAAGTCAGGAAGCATGCCTTCACATAAACGTGCTGGAATTGAGAGCCATTTACAACGGCCTCTGACAAGCGGTACATCTTCAAGATCATCCCATGCAGATCCAGTCGGACAATGTAACAGCAGTTGCGTACATAAACAGGCAGGGCGGAACGAAAAGCAGAGCAGCAATGGTAGAGGTGACAAAGATCCTCCTCTGGGCAGAAAGGCATGCAAAAGCTCTGTCAGCAATTTTCATTCCGGGAGTGGACAACTGGGAAGCAGACTTCCTCAGCAGACACGATCTCCATCCAGGAGAGGGGGGCCTCCACCAAGAAGTCTTCGCAGAGGTGACAAATTTTTGGGGAGTTCCTCAAGTAGACATGATGGCATCTCGTCTCAACAAGAAAGCGCAACGGAATATGCTGCGCTATATAAGAAACTGTTAATAAATAAATAAATAAATAAATAAACAAGAAGCTTCAGAAATATTGTTCCAGGTCGAGAGACCCTCAAGCAATAGCAGTGGATGCGCTAGTGACCCAGTGGGTATACCAGTCAGTGTATATCTTCCCTCCAATTCCGCTGATCCCAAAAGTTCTCAGGATCCTAAGAAGAACAAGGGTTCGAGCAATCTTACTTTCCCCAGACTGGCCAAGGAGGGCTTGCTACCCAGATCTTCAGGAGTTGCTCATAGAAGATCCTCGGCCTCTTCCTGCGTGTATCAGGACTTACCGTGGCTACGTTTGATGGCATGGCTGTTGAGAGCCGGATCCTAGCCCGTAAGGATATTCCGAAAGAAGTAATTCCCACACTTATTCAGGCCAGGAAAGGAGTAACGTCGAAACATTACCACCATATTTGGAGAAAGTGTGTGTCTTGGTGTGAATCCAAGAAGGCTCCTACGGAAGAGTTTCACTTGGGACGTTTTCTCCATTTTCTGCAGGCTGGTGTGGTGGCGGGCCTCCGATTGGGGTAAATCAAGGTCCAGATTTCGGCCTTGTCAGTGTTCTCCCAAAAACAATTGGCCTCTCTTCCAGAGGTTCAGACCTTCGTGATAGGCGTTCTGCACATCCAGCCTCCTTTTGTGCCTCCAGTGGCACCATGGGACCTTAATGTGGTGTTGCAGTTCCTTAAATCGGATTGGTTTGATCCTTTACGAGAGATAGAGTTGAAGTTTCTAACTTGGAAAGTGGTGATGCTTTTTGCATTGGCATCCGCACGGCGGGTGTCTGAATTGGGGGCCTTGTCTCACAAGAGCCCTTACCTGATCTTCCATGAAGATAGGGCAGAGTTGCGAACTGGCCAACATTTTCTTCCAAAGGTGGTTTCTTCTTTCCACATAAACCAACCTATTCGTTTATGATTACTGACACGTTCACTGAGTCAAAGTCTCTAGATGTGGTTAGAGCTTTGAAGATTTATGTCGCTAGAACAGCTCGAATTCGGAAAACAGAGTCTTTGTTTGTCCTGTATGCTCCCAACAAGATTGGGTGTCCTGCTTCCAAGCAGACTATTGCACGTTGGATCAGAAGTATGATTCAGCTAGCTTATACTACGGCTGGATTGCCGTTGCCGAAGTCGGTGAAGGCCCATTCCACTAGGAAGGTGGGCTCATCTTGGGCGGCTGCCCGGGGGGTCTCGGCATTACAACTTTGCAGAGCAGCTACTTGGTCGAGGTCAAACACGTTTGTAAAATTCTACAAGTTTGATACCTTGGCCGATGAAGACCTCAAGTTTGGTGAATTGGTGCTGCAGGGTCATCCGCACTCTCCCGCCCATACTGGAGCTTTGGTATAAACCCCATGGTCATGAAGTGGACCCCAGCATCCTCTAGGACGTATGGGAAAACAGGATTTTAATACCTACCAGTAAATCCTTTTCTCCTAGTCCGTAGAGGATGCTGGGCGCTCGTCCCACTGCGTACTTTACCTGCAGTTTAGTTATACACAAGTTGTGTTATGTTAGTTTCAGCTTGTTGCTGCAATTGATTTGTGCCTGTTGGCGTGTGTTTTGTTGATTGCCATGTGTGCGGCATGGTTGAGGTGTGAGCTGGTATGTATCTCACCACTAGTATTAAAGTAAATCCTTTCCTCGAAATGTCCGTCTCCCTGGGCACAGTTCCTATAACTGAAGTCTGGAGGAGGGGCATAGAGGGAGGAGCCAGTTCACACCCATTGAAAAGTCTTAAGAGTGCCCATGGTTCCTGCGAAACCGTCTATACCCCATGGTCAATAAGTGGACCCCAGCATCCTCTACGGAGTAGGAGAAAAGGATTTACCGGTAGGTATTAAAATCCTGTTTTTTCTATCAGCCGGCTGCTTTAAGGGGTAGATCCCAGAACAGGCAAAACCACCACCTTTGAGAGTCTGGACACAGATGCGTCAACAATCGGCGGGTTTTTCCCATTTTTCCCTATCCTCCTTAGGGAAAGGAAACGCCACCAGCACCCTTTTAGGTACCTGGAATTTTTTCTCAGGGTTTACCCATGCCTTTTCAAATATAGCATTCAATTCCTTTGACGCAGGGGAGGTTAGCGAGGCTTCTTTAGTTTCAGTGAAAAAAGCCTCCTCAACCTGCTCAGGTGTGGTATCATTAACATTCAACACATCCCTGATAGCCTCTATCAACAATTGCACCCCTTTTGCAAGAGATGTGGATCCCCGCAACACTTCCCCATCACAGTCTGCGGTGTCAGAATCGGTATCCGTGTCGTCTTGTGTGACCTGCACAAGCGCACGTTTGTGGGGGTATACAGCGGGGAGTCCTGAGGTACCAGAAACCAGCCATACTGCCATAGAGCTCTGTAATACCTGGGTTGCAGATTCATTACTTGCAACCCTGTCAAAATTCTGAGAAATCCAAGATTTGATAGAGGAAAACCACTCCGGTTCCCTTGCTGGTATCTGTGCTAAACCAGTGCTATCCTAATTACATGGCATGGGATCATCCTGGGAGGATAAATCCTCTGCAGCATATGACAGTATCCCTGGACATAGCTAAAGGAGACCACCACACACACACACACACACACACACACACACACACACACACACACACACACACACACGTGACGGCAGACAGAGTCCGTCCCCCCCCCCAAGAATGGCAAGAGAGACACAGAGATTGGAGCCAACCCACACACAGCGCTTTTAGCAAAGGTCAGCGCTGACTGTGCACCTTAATAGGAGACACAGTCTTATTACAGCCTCCCCTCCCTTCTACAACCCCCTGGTACCTTGTACAGATAGCTGAAGTTGCTGTGGAGGGACCTGATCTTCCTCTCAGCGCTGTGCAGGCAGGAAAATGGCGCTGGAACGCTGCTGAGTCTGCTCTGAGAAGCCCCGCCCCCTTAATGGTGCTGTCTTCCCGCTCTTCATAGATTATACTTGACTGAGGAAAAATGTGCTGGCTGAGATCCGTGGACCCCGACAGACTTCTGGACCAGTGTGGGGGTAAGCGCAGGCTCAGGGCGCCCCTCACAGTGCCGCACCTTGTGCCTCTGAGCCTTCCCAGGAGCGCAGTTAATACTGCGCTCCCTCCCTATTGCCGCCATCTTCACACCGGCCCCTCTTTTGCTAGGGGGGTCGGTGTCTCACCACATCTTCAGCTCTGTAAGGGGTTGGCGGCATGCTGCTGGGGCGAGCGGTCCCCTGTGGTGGAGAACGATCCGACCCCTCTGGAGCTCAGTGTCCAGTCAACGGAGTCAGTGGCTCAGACCCCGCAGGGCAGACACTGCTCCCCCCCTTAATCTCTCCCTGTAAAAAAATAAACTCTAAAATAACCTTTTCCAGGAAAGCTCTGTAGAGCTCCCCTAGCTGTGACCGGTTCCTCCCGACACATTTTCTAAACTGAGTCTGTTAGGAGGGGCATAGAGGGAGGAGCCAGCCCACACTCTCAAACTCTTAAAGTGCCAATGGCTCCTAGTAGACCCATCTATACCCCAGGGTTTTAATGTGGACCCCAGCATCCTCTAGGACGTAAGAGAAAAATGTTTTATCAATCTTGCCTTACTCCAAGGGTGGGATTCAATTCTTTTCACCCCTTTCCACACCCGTTCTGTTTCCGCCCTCAGGGGTGTGGTATCATTATTTCAGCTTCCTACCCCCGGAGTAGGGAGTCACCCAACCCTTTACTCCGCTAAACCTGATCACTATGGGCGCAATATGTGCAATAACGGAGATCATTTTAGAAAGGAAATTGGGCGTGACATGTCATTTGAATCTCACCCAAAGAGTTCATTATACATTCCTTCAAACTTCATCATTTTGGGTGCAAAAAAAAGTGGGTTCAATTAGCATTATCAACCTAAGACAGATTAGTTATCATGTCCCTTTTTGTTTAAATTGAACCTTATAATATACTTTAAAAGAATATGAAAGAAAAATAATGGAATTTTGATTGCCTGTATTTTAATGTTTAATTATAATTCTCTCGTTAAAAATGAAAACTACTATTAGCTATAGTTTTGCCCACATGGGAAGTATTTTAATTTGTATATTTATATGCATACTAGGTGATTCATTGCGCCCTACGGGCGCTCTTCACACCGTCGTAAGGGGCTACGCCCTCTTAACCCTTGCACACCCTTGTGGC
This sequence comes from Pseudophryne corroboree, assembly GCF_028390025.1. Lineage (NCBI taxonomy): Eukaryota > Metazoa > Chordata > Amphibia > Anura > Myobatrachidae > Pseudophryne > Pseudophryne corroboree. The sequence continues at coordinate 86,087,621 of NC_086455.1, forward strand.
GTGCAATATATTTATTATATTGAGTATGACATCCAATCATAATTGTGTGAGTGGTTAAATATTGCATGGACAAAGGGCGTGCAATGGTTATGGGGTGGAAGCCCCTTGCAACGGCGTGAACAGCGCATGCAGGGCCTGGTGAATCACTTAGTAGGTGCTTTGGTTGGGGGAGTAGGGGGTGCAGGGAAGAGGCGGATGGGATCCTGGGGTGCCACGGGAGGGGGCGGTTGTGGTGGGGCCGCACGTGGGGATTGGTGCGTGGGTGCCGCTGGTGGTGGTCCGGAGCCGCTGCGGGTGGGGGAGGAGCAGTTGCCGGGTTGCCCCGCGTGGGGGAGGGTCGGATGCGGCGGGAGGTACGGGTGCGGGGTAGCTGCGGGTGGGGGAGGGTCCGGAGCTATCGCGGGTGCTGGAGGGCGTGTGTGGGGGTGCCGCGGATGGGGCCCAGAGGTACTGTGAGTGGGGGAGGGGCGGATAATGCTTATCCTGCTTCTCCTCCTATCAGCACCTAAGCTGCTGTCCTCCCTTTGGCAGTGGCTCTCCCAGAGACTTGCACAGCAGGCAGTCACTATTGTTCGCACCGGTGTCCCAATGCGCCGCATTACAGGTAAGAAGATGTATGCAATAAACTACAGCTCCCAGCAGCTCTAAGGGGCGGAATGCTTCGGTGCTAAGGGCTGCTGGGAGCTGTAGTTTATGTAGTGCGTCTACTTCCCTATAATGCGGCGCGTTGGGACACTGGTGCTAACAATAGTGACTGGCTGGCAGAACTGTGTGACTGGCTTTGTCAATGTAAAAGGTGAGAGTGCTGTGCAGTGTCAGTTGACACTGCACACAGGGGCGGCGCTAGCCGCTCAGCAAAGGGATGCAGTGCAGGGAGGCACCAGGAAGGAGAGACGTTCTCCCTGCTCTGCATCCCTGTGCTTAGCTTCTGCTGCTATCCCTGCTGCTGCCGGCTGCTGTCACACATGCAGCAGCGCCGGAAGCACAAAGCCTCCTCTCCCCCCCCCCCCCCCCCCACCCCCGCGGCGCCATCAGCACAAAACTCCCTCTATCCCCCCCGCCGCCATCAGCACAAAACCTCCTCTCCCCTCCTCCCCTCTCCTGTGACATTCATTGGACGGATTGGACGGGAGGGAGCCAAAGTGGGCAGAGCTAGATGGGAGTAAGTGGCGGAGCTACACGGGACCATGCTGCAGCAGGAGGATGCTGCTACAGCTTCGGCCAGCCAGACTTCATTAGATAAGTGTCTGGAAAGAGAGTGAGTGCGTGTGTGTATATACAGTACAGTGTCTGTGTATACTGTATATATGTGTGACTGTGTATGTATGTAATGTATGTACAGTATGTATGTGTGTGTGTTTTTATATATATGTGTCTGTTGTGTGTGTATGTGTGACTGCTGCATAAAGTGTGTAAGCGACACTGGTACAGGGGGCGTTACGTGTGTATGCGACACTGGTACAGGGGGCGTTACGTGTGTAAGCAGCACTGGTACAGAGGGCTTTATGTGTGTAAGCGGTACTGGTAGAGGGGGCATTACGTGTGTAAGCGTCACTGGTGCAGGGGGCGTTACGTGTGTAAGTGTCACTGGTACAGGGGGCGTTACGTGTGTAAGCGTCACTGGTACAGGGGGCGTTACGTGTGTAAGCAGCACTGGTACAGAGGGCGTTATGTGTGTAAGCGGTACTGGTAGAGGGCATTACGTGTGTAAGCGTCACTGGTACAGGGGGCGTTACTTGTGTAAGCGGCACTGGTACAGGGGGCATTACAAGTGTAAGTCTCTCTACTACAGGGGTCATTATGAGCGCTGTGCATTTGTAAAGTATGCGAGGATGCAAATGTATAGTTTGCAGAGGGGCGCCGAACACTCTAGCAACGGCCCTGACTGCACACCCACTGCACTGCGCAGCACTGTCACCTTTTACATTGATTCAGCGTCCATACATTACCCTCCGTGATATCACCCTCTCTATCCGCTACATTAACCATCTCGGGGCTTCCAGGCCGGTAGGCCAGGTGCTGTGTTGCGGAGTCAGGGCCTCTGGGGATCAGGGTGCGGCTGTGGTGGGGAGGCACTTCTGTGACATCACACGCAGAGCAGGCTTCGGGGCTCAGAGAGTATGCGGCGCAGGGAGGCCTATGAAAGCCTTCCGCTGTGCCGCTTTCATATATCTATGCCGGGCGCCGCAGCAGCTTTTGTTCCACCTGCGGCGCGGCTAGGGAGTGGGGATTGTTGATGCCGGAGGGGGCAGGTGAACTGGCAGCAAGACATTGGTGGTCATTCCGAGTTGATTACTCGCTAGCAGTTTTTAGCAGCCGTGCAAACGCTATGCTGCAGCCCACTGGGAGTGTATTTTAGCTTAGCAGAAGTGCGAACGAAGGGAATGGGAGAGCGGGTACAAAAAAATTTGTGCAGTTTCAGAGTAGCTTCAGACCTACTCGGCGCTTGCGATCACTTCAGACCATTCAGTTCCTGATTTTACGTCATGAACACGCCCTGCGTTCGGCCAGCCACGCCTGCGTTTTTCCGAACACTCCCTGAAAACGGTCAGTTGACACCCAGAAACGCCCTCTTCCTGTCAATCACTCTGCGGCTGCCTGTGCGACTGAAAAGCATCGCTAGACCCTGTGTAAAACGACTTTGTTCGTTGTAATAGTATGCCGCACATGCGCAGAAGTGCAGAGTTTTTGCCTGATCGCTGCACAGCGAACGAATGCAGCTAGCGATCAACTTGGAATTACCCCCATAGGACGCTGCAGTAAAAGGATTGTTTTTTCCCCTACCTACAGCACAGAGACTTGCTGCAGATGCAGTGACATACCCACCAGCTGCACCTTTTTGGCAGGTAGAGTCCCCTTTTTTTTATGGTCTGTACCGTTTTTTGACTTTCCAAGCTTCCATTGAAAGTATAGGGAAAGGGGCGTGGCCACGCCGCTGTACCCGTGGCCATGTCCCCTTTTCACATTTGCATCGTTGGAGGGTATGATGCTGCAGATGCAGTGGGCCTATTTTGGGGTGTGGGGCTGGAGCTGCAGCTCCATCAGTCCCATTGCTAATCCTGCTCTGTGAAAACACAGCAGGCAAAGGGCAGAGCCTCCCATTGGATGTAACCTGTGTGGGAGGGCGTTTCTCGCCCAATCAGCTGTGGACTGGGTGTGATTGACCTGCCACTAACCCAATGAGAGCTTCTAGCCACGCCCAGCTTTAGAGACCCAGGCACAGAATCACAGGGCTATTATATAGGAGATGTGTATATTTCTTATTACGTGTACATGTAGCGGAGTATTCAGTTAGCTGCGATAACCTGTTTTTTTTTTTGCACAAAAAACTGCGATTTTACTGCGAATCGTGAAAGACATCTATTCAGTTAGTCACAATAATTTGTCGATAATTTTACTGTTAATTAAACTTCACCTACTCTGAGCATGTGCAAATTTGGGGGAAATCTCTATTTTAAGGTAAAAATGTCATGATTTGTTCAGAACCCCTGTGACACCCCTCCCTCCCCTAATGACTAAGTAGGCACTTTGATGTTTTTAGTTATTTTTAGCTGGCCGATAATGACATGTAATTTTGGGGGTGAAAAAGTGCAAAGTGACGGAATTCGGGGTTCAAGGTATGGGACAGATATATTGGGGTGCTTTATGAGTGTGGCAAATGTTTTTAGGCTTGCAGGTGGAAGTAGTCAGTCTTTTTTCATTTTTTTAAAGTCTCCTAAAACTACTGAAATATAAACTTATACCCATTTTTATGAACTCCGAATTTAATGAGAGCACTTATTTTGCCGGAAAAAATGCAGCTTTTATAATGTTTTAAAAATGCATATAAAAGCCATTTGACTTAATTTAAGTACTCTAAATCTATTTAATCCACCTCTATACTGTTATCCTGTGTTAGATTAGCATTTTTTGGGGTACAGGCTGATTTCCCCATTTTCACCTGCACTTTTCACGGTAAGAATACTGTTTTTACTGATTTTGGAATTAAATAGGTGTGAATTACAAAAATCGCTAAAACAGGATTTGCAGCCTGTACCCCCCCCCCCCCCCCCCCCCGCCAAAAAAAAAAAGAAAAATATGAAAAAATGGCAAACTAACATAAGATAACAGCATAGAAGTGTATTAAATAGATTTGGGGTACTTTAAATGAGTCAAATGGCTTTTATATGCATAAATAAAAATGTAAACGCTATTTTTTTCCAGCAAAATAAGTGCTCTCATTAAATTCGGAGTACATAAGGGGTATATGCAATTGCCGGCGAATCGCGGCAATTTTTCGCCCGTTTTTTAATTCGACACAATTCAACCGTCGAATTCCGGCAGGTGGGTGCCGGAATTCAACATATTCAATAAAAAACGGATTTGACAGTCCCGCTGTCGAAAAACGGCCGATTTGACGGATTTTGATTCGATTTGTAAAAATTGTTAAAAAAACGGTAAAAAACCCGAAAAAAATTGCGTGGGGTCCCCCCTCCTAAGCATAACCAGCCTCGGGCTCTTTGAGCCGGTCCTGGTTCTAAAAATCTGGGGTAAAAACTGACATGGGATCCCCCGTATTTTTAAAACCAGCACCGGGCTCTGCGCCTGGTGCTGGTGCAAAAAGTACGGAGGACAAAAAGCGTAGGGGTCCCCTGTATATTTTACACCAGCATCGGGCTCCACTAGCTGGACAGATTATGCCACAGCCGGGGGTCACTTTTATACAGCACCCTGCGGCCGTGGCATTAAATATCCAACTAGTCACCCCTGGCCGGGGTACCCTGGAGGAGTGGGGACCCTTTCAATCAAGGGGTACCCCCCCAGCCACCCAAGGGTCAGGGGTGAAGCCTGAGGCTGTCCCCCCCATCCAAGGGCTGCGGATGGGGGGCTGATAGCCTTGAGTAAAAGGAAAGAATATTGTTTTTTTCCAGAAGAACTACAAGTCCCAGCAAGCATCCCCCGCAAGCTGGTACTTGGAGAACCACAAGTACCAGCATGCGGGTGGAAAAACGGGACCCCTTTCAGTCCGCCTGGTCCGGGTGTTCGTTTTTTTTTTGCCAAGTACGTGGATTATAATAAAAGACCACAGGACACTGGATCAGGTGAGTATCATTTTATTTTCAGGTACACCGTGGATTCTACTTGGACAAGTGGACAGAGGTCGGCGTGTGAACATAGGTAAGTATGTGTGTGTCGACATGTGTGAAATAAAGTTTCTCTGACGTCCTAGTGGATGCTGGGAACTCCGTAAGGACCATGGGAAATAGCGGGCTCCGAAGTAGACTGGGCACTCTAAGAAAGAATTAGGACTACCTGGTGTGCACTGGCTCCTCCCTCTATGCCCCTCCTCCAGACCTCAGTTAGAATCTGTGCCCGGCTCGAGCTGGATGCACACTAGGGGCTCTCCTGAGCTTCTAGAAAAGAAAGTATATTTAGGTTTTTTATTTTCAGTGAGATCTGCTGGCAACAGACTCACTGCTACGAGGGACTTGGGGGAGAGAAGCGAACCTACCTGCTTGCAGCTAGCTTGGGCTTCTAGGCTACCGGACACCATTAGCTCCAGAGGGATCGAACACAGGCCCAGCCTCGGTCGTCCGGTCCCGGAGCCGCGCCGCCGTCCCCCTTACAGAGCCAGAAGCAAGAAGGTCCGGAAAATCGACGGCTGAAGACTCCGGTCTTCATTAAGGTAGCGCACAGCACTGCAGCTGTGCGCCATTGCTCCCCATGCACACCTCACACACCGGTCACTGATGGGTGCAGGGCGCTGGGGGGGGCGCCCTGGGCTGCAATAAGATTACCTTACATTGGCAAAAATACACATAATATAGTCATTAAGTCTATATATGTGTAAAATCCCCTGCCATATATCCATGAGAAAAGCGGGAGAAGTCCGCCGTGAAGGGGGCGGGGCTATCTCCCTCAGCACACTGGCGCCATTTCCTCTTATAGCTCCGCTGGAAGGACGCTCCCCAGCTCTCCCCTGCAGTTTCCAGGCTCAATAGGGTAAAAAAGAGAGGGGGGGCACTAAATTTAGGCGCAAATACTAGATATATAGCTGCTATAGGGTAAAATTACTCATTATAGTGTACATCCCTGTGATTTATAGCGCTGTGTTGTGTGCTGGCATACTCTCTCTCTGTCTCCCCAAAGGACTTTGTGGGGTCCTGTCCTCAGTCAGAGCATTCCCTGTGTGTGTGCGGAGTGTCGGTACGGCTGTGTCGACATGTTTGATGAGGAGGCTTATGTGGAGGCGGAGCAGGTGCCGATAAATGTGATGTCACCCCCTGCGGGGTCGACACCTGAGTGGATGGTTAAGTGGAAGGAATTACGTGACAGTGTCAACTCCTTACATAAGAGGTTTGATGACATAGCAGATGTGGGACAGCCGGCTTCTCAGTCCGTGCCTGCCCAGGTGTCTCAAAAGCCATCAGGGGCTCAAAAACGCCCGCTACCTCAGATGGCAGACACAGATGTCGACACGGATACTGACTCCAGTGTCGACGACGATGAGACTAGTGTACATTCCAATAGGGCCATCCGTTACATGATTACGGCAATGAAAAATGTGTTGCACATTTCTGACATTAACCCTGGTACCACAAAAAAGGGTATTATGTTTGGGGAGAAAAAGCAACCTGTGGTTTTACCCCCTTCTGAAGAGTTAAATGAAGTGTGTGATGAAGCGTGGGTTTCCCCCGATAAGAAACTGGTAATTTCCAAAAAGTTACTAAGGGCGTACCCTTTCCCACCAGAGGATAGGATACGTTGGGAGACATCCCCTAGGGTGGATAAAGCGCTCACACGCTTGTCAAAGAAGGTGGCACTACCGTCTCCGGATACGGCCACCCTAAAGGAGCCTGCGGATAGAAAGCAGGAGGCTATCCTGAAGTCTGTATATACACACTCAGGTATTATACTGAGACCGGCTATTGCTTCAGCATGGATGTGCAGTGCTGCAGCTGCGTGGTCAGATTCCCTGTCTGATAACATTGATACCCTTGACAGGGACACTATATTGCTAACAGTAGAGCATATTAAAGACGTAGTCTTATACATGAGAGATGCACAGAGGGATATTTGCCAACTGGCATCTAGAATAAATGCAATGTCCATTTCTGCCAAGAGAGTATTATGGACTCGGCAGTGGACAGGTGATGCGGATTCTAAAAGTCACATGGAGGTTTTGCCTTACAAGGGTGAGGAATTGTTTGGGGATGGTCTCTCGGACCTCGTTTCCACAGCGACGGCTGGGAAGTCGACATTTTTACCCCATGTTCCCTCACAGCCAAAGAAAGCACCGTATTATCAGGTACAGTCCTTTCGGCCCCAGAAAGGCAAGCGGGTTAAAGGCGCGTCCTTTCTGCCCAGAGGCAGAGGTAGGGGGAAAAAGCTGCACCAAACAGCAAGTTCCCAGGAACAAAAGTCCTCTCCCGCTTCCTCTAAGTCCACCGCATGACGCTGGGGCTCCACAGGTGGAGCCAGGTGTGGTGGGGGCCCATCTCCGGAACTTCAGCGACCAGTGGGTTCGCTCACGGGTGGATCCCTGGATTCTACAAGTGGTATCTCAGGGGTACAAGCTGGAATTCGAGACGTCTCCCCCTCGCCGTTTCCTCAAATCAGCCTTGCCAACTGCTCCCCCAGACAGGGAGGCGGTGCTGGAGGCGATTCACAAGCTGTACTCCCAGCAGGTGATAACCAAAGAACCCCTCCTTCAACAGGGACGGGGTTACTATTCCACAATGTTTGTGGTACCGAAACCGGACGGTTCGGTGAAACCCATTTTAAATTTGAAATCTTTGAACACTTATATAAGAAGGTTCAAGTTCAAAATGGAATCGCTCAGGGCGGTTCTTGCAAGCCTGGACGAAGGGGATTACATGGTTTCACTGGACATCAAGGATGCTTACCTGCATGTCCCCATTTACCCTCCTCACCAGGAGTACCTCAGATTTGTGGTACAGGACTGTCATTACCAATTCCAGACGTTGCCGTTTGGTCTGTCCACGGCACCGAGGGTATTTACCAAGGTAATGGCCGAAATGATGATACTCCTTCGAAAAAAGCGAGTTATAATTATCCCGTACTTGGACGATCTCCTTATAAAGGCGAGGTCCAGGGAACAGTTGTTGATCGGAGTAGCACTAGCTCGGGAAGTGCTACAACAGCACGGCTGGATCCTGAATATTCCAAAGTCGCAGCTGGTTCCTACAACGCGTCTGCTGTTCCTGGGGATGGTTCTGGACACAACAGAAAAAGGTGTTTCTCCCGGAGGAGAAGGCCAAGGAGTTGTCATCTCTAGTCAGAGACCTCCTAAAACCAAAACAGGTGTCTGTGCACCACTGCACGCGAGTCCTGGGAAATATGGTAGCTTCTTACGAAGCAATTCCATTCGGAAGGTTCCATGCAAGGATCTTTCAGTGGGATCTGTTGGACAAGTGGTCCGGATCGCATCTTCAGATGCATCGGCTGATAACCCTGTCTCCAAGGACCAGGGTGTCGCTGTTGTGGTGGCTGCAGAGTGCTAATCTTCTAGAGGGCCGCAGATTCGGCATACAGGACTGGGTCCTGGTGACCACGGATGCCAGCCTTCGAGGTTGGGGGGCAGTCACACAGGGAAGAAACTTCCAAGGACTATGGACGAGTCAGGAGACTTCCCTACACATAAATATTCTGGAACTAAGGGCAATTTACAATGCCCTAAGTCAGGCAAGACCCCTGCTTCAACACCAGCCGGTGCTGATCCAGTCAGACAACATCACGGCGGTCGCCCATGTAAACAGTCAGGGCGGCACAAGAAGCAGGATGGCGATGGCAGAAGCCACAAGGATTCTCCGATGGGCGGAAAATCATGTGTTAGCACTGTCAGCAGTGTTCATTCCCGGAGTGGACAACTGGGAAGCAGACTTCCTCAGCAGGCACGACATCCACCCGGGAGAGTGGGGACTTCATCCAGAAGTCTTCCAAATGATTGTACACCGTTGGGAAAGGCCACAGGTGGACATGATGGCGTCCCGCCTCAACAAAAAGCTAAAAAGATATTGCGCCAGGTCAAGGGACCCTCAGGCGATAGCTGTGGACGCTCTAGTGACACCGTGGGTGTACCAGTCGGTTTATGTGTTCCCTCCTCTGCCTCTCATACCCAAGGTACTGAGAATAGTAAGAAGGAGAGGAGTAAGAACTATACTTGTGGTTCCGGATTGGCCAAGAAGAGCTTGGTACCCAGAACTTCAAGAAATGATCTCAGAGGACCCATGGCCTCTGCCGCTCAGACAGGACCTGCTGCAGCAGGGGCCCTGTCTGTTCCAAGACTTACCGCGGCTGCGTTTGACGGCATGGCGGTTGAACACCGGATCCTAAAAGAAAAGGGCATTCCGGAGGAAGTCATTCCTACGCTGATTAAAGCTAGGAAAGATGTGACCGTAAGACATTATCACCGCATATGGCGAAAATATGTTGCTTGGTGTGAGGCCAGGAAGGCCCCAACGGAGGAATTTCAGCTCGGTCGATTTCTGCACTTCCTACAGTCAGGAGTGACTATGGGCCTAAAATTGGGTTCCATTAAGGTCCAGATCTCGGCTCTGTCGATTTTCTTCCAAAAAGAACTGGCTTCACTGCCTGAAGTTCAGACTTTTGTTAAAGGAGTGCTGCATATTCAGCCCCCTTTAGTGCTTCCAGTGGCACCGTGGGATCTCAACGTGGTGTTGGATTTCCTAAAGTCGCATTGGTTTGAGCCACTTAAAACCGTGGAGCTAAAATACCTCACGTGGAAAGTGGTCATGCTGTTGGCCTTGGCGTCGGCCAGGCGTGTATCAGAATTGGCGGCTTTGTCATGTAAAAGCCCTTATCTGATTTTTCATATGGATAGGGCGGAATTGAGGACTCGTTCCCAATTCCTTCCTAAGGTGGTTTCAGCTTTTCATGTGAACCAACCTATTGTGGTGCCTGCGGCTACTCGGCACTTGGAGGATTCCAAGTTACTGGACGTAGTCAGGGCCCTGAAAATATATGTTTCCAGGACGGCTGGAGTCAGGAAAACTGACTCGCTATTTATCCTGTATGCACCCAACAAGCTGGGTGCTCCTGCTTCTAAGCAGACTATTGCTCACTGGATCTGTAGCACGATTCAACTTGCACATTCTGCGGCTGGACTGCCACATCCTAAATCTGTAAAAGCCCATTCCACAAGGAAAGTGGGCTCTTCTTGGGCGGCTGCCCGAGGGGTCTCGGCTTTACAACTTTGCCGAGCTGCTACTTGGTCGGGTTCAAACACATTTGCAAAATTCTACAAGTTTGATACCCTGGCTGAGGAGGACCTTGAGTTTGCTCATTCGGTGCTGCAGAGTCATCCGCACTCTACCGCCCGTTTGGGAGCTTTGGTATAATCCCCATGGTCCTTACGGAGTTCCCAGCATCCACTAGGACGTCAGAGAAAATAAGAATTTACTCACCGGTAATTCTATTTCTCGTAGTCCGTAGTGGATGCTGGGCGCCCATCCCAAGTGCAGATTGTCTGCAATACTTGTATATAGTTATTGCCTAACTAAAGGGTTATTGTTATGAGCCATCTGTTCGTGAGGCTCAGTTGTTGTTCATACTGTTAACTGGATATAGTATCACGAGTTGTACGGTGTGATTGGTGTGGCTGGTATGAGTCTTACCCGGGATTCCAAATCCCTTCCTTATTGTGTCAGCTCTTCCGGGCACAGTTTCCCTAACTGAGGTCTGGAGGAGGGGCATGGAGGGAGGAGCCAGTGCACACCAGGTAGTCCTAATTCTTTCTTAGAGTGCCCAGTCTCCTACGGAGCCCGCTATTCCCCATGGTCCTTACGGAGTTCCCAGCATCCACTACGGACTACGAGAAATAGAATTACCGGTGAGTAAATTCGTATTTTTACTCTCACGGTGTGCATGTCCTGTTTTTATTTGGGTATTTTTTTCCAGTAGAACTACAGGTACCAGCGGGCCCGTTTTTCTCCCGCATGCTGGTACTTGTGGTTCTCCAAGTACCAGCTTGCGGGGGAGGCTTGCTGGGACTTGTAGTACTACTGGAAAAAACAATATTCTTTCATTTTTCAAAAGGCTATCAGCCCCCCATCCGCAGCCCTTGGAACGGGGGGACAGCCTCGGGCTTCACCCCTGGCCCTTGGGTGGCTGGAGGGGGGGACCCCTTGATTGAAGGGGTCCCCACTCCTCCAGGGTACACCAGCCAGGTGTGACTAGTTGCGTATTTAATGCCACGGCCGCAGGGCGCTGTATAAAAGTGACCCCGGCTGTGGCATTATCTACCCAGCTAGTGGAGCCCGATGCTGGTGTAAAAAATACGGGGGACCCCTACGCTTTTTGTCCCCCGTATTTTTTGCACCAGCACCAGGCGCAGAGCCCGGTGCTGGTTTTAAAAATACGGGGGATCCCATGTCAGTTTTTCCCCCGGATTTTTAGAACCAGGACCGGCTCGAAGAGCCCGAGGCTGGTTATGCTTAGGAGGGGGGACCCCATGCATTTTTTTTTCTGATTTTTACCAATCCATTAAAAAAAAATAATAATAATAATAATATTTTTTAAAATATATAAATAATACTTGTGCCTCCAAAATAGACAAACCAAGTACCTAATCCCTTCTAATATACATAGATATGCTATTACCAATTAAAAAAACACAAAAAAACCCATGTTTTTTAAATTTTTTATTAGATTCCGCCAGCGAAGTGTGGCGGATTGAAAATGACGAATTTACTGTCTAAAAGCACTGTTGTCCAATTTACAATCTTCAATTGAATATACTTTTGTCGAATTGCCGCATTTGTACCATTGCAGAAATGTCGAATTTGAGAAATGTCGAATTTCAAAAAGTCGAATTTTGAAATTCCGTTTTTTTGACGAAAAGTACTGAATTGCATTGTCGAAATTTTTTTTGGGGCGAAAATGTCCCGTTTTTCGACATTTTCGGGGATTCGACCGCAATTGCATATACTCCAAAAATGGGTTAAAGTTTATATTTGGGCCATTTTAGGAGACGTAAAAAAAAGGTAAAAGACTGATTACTTCCACCTGCAAGTCTAAAAATTTGTGTCCCACTCATAAAGCACCCCAATATATATGTCCCATATCTTGAACCCCGAATTCCATCACTTTGCACTTTTTCACCCCTAAAATTACATGTCCTTATTGGCCAGCTAAATTTTTATTAAAATGTTAAAGTGCCGACTCGGTTATTAAGGTAGGGAGTGGTGTCCCAGGGGGTTCTGAACAGATCTTGACATCTCTCTTATGACGGTCCACTAGGAGCCACGGGCACTTTAAGAATTTGATAGTGTGGGCTGGCTCTTCCCTCTATGCCAATCCTACCAGACTCAGTTTAAAAAATGTGCCCGGGGGAGCCGGTCATGCTGAAGGAAGATCCTTAAGAGTTTTCTGCATTTATTTTTTAAAATATTTATTTATTGAAGCATTGCATATATCAACAAACAGGATATATTTAATTTTAAAGAGTTTGTACATGTCATCATCATATCACAATAAACTTAAAAATGACACATTCCAATTGACCTTGTTTGTGGTTTACGAGTCCAATAAAAGGAAAATATAAATGCTACTGATTTTATACATAGCTTCCGTGTCACAATTGAGTGTCGCTATAACAGTACATTAAAACAGTTGTCTCCCAATTGACTAAAATTCCCAATACATACATCAGTCAAAAAAGAAGAAATAATAAAAATAGAATCTGCACCAGCCTCCCCACTCCCCAGGACATAAAAAAGAGGACATTACAGGACAATGGGTGGGGTACCCTGGTCATATACCACAGATTATTCGTTAAGGATTCATGTAGTTGTGATTTTATAGGGGTAGATAGTGTGGCCACATAGCTTTCCCAAACATCAAAGAACTTTTCTGCTTTTTTGTCCTTTTCTAATGTCACCTCCACCCACTCCATCCTAAAGAGGTAAAATAACTTTGTTTTAAATAAAGTCAGTGACGGGGGTTCAGGGTGGATCCATCCTTGCAGAATGGATTTCAGAGCTGCGGCGCTTACTGCTAATAGCAGTTTTTTGCTGCCATTGGACATTACTTGATTGTCTGAGTAGATACCGAAAAGTGCCCATTCTGGCGTTAAATGTAAATAGTTTACTAGATGGTCCATAACGTATCTACGGATTTGCACCCAAAAACCCTTAATCAATGGACAAAGCCACAGGCAATGGTAAAGATCCGCTTGGGCTCCGCCACACTTCCAACAATTGTGAGAGGGGGAGAGACCAATCAGGAATCTCTTATGGGGGGCGAGATATGTCCTGTGTAGTATATTAAGAAACATTTCTTTGTATCTTGCTGAAGAAAGGGTCGCACATGCCGTTGTGTGGACCTTTAAGATCTTATCTAGGTCTATGTGAGGGAAATATGTTTTCCAGGCCGCTAAGCCATCTGATCTTGCTGAAAAATCTACAACCAGTCAGAAGTGTTTATATGCTATCGAAATGGCCTTCTTAATCATAGGGGCCTGCCAGTCCTTTGAAGAGAAATGTCCAATTGTGTCCCCTTGAGCTAGTAAGAATGCAATTGGGTATGGCTCTACAACTGGGAATTTAGCAGCCGCTCCTGGAATGTCAAGGGTCCCCCCCCCCCTCGAATGTCAACCACATTTCCAATATTAAGAATCCCTCCCGTTCTCCAAAAGACGTAGGGGTCCCCCGTATTTTCAACACCAGCACCGGGCTCCACTAGCTGGAGAGATAATGCCACAGCCGGGGGACACTTTTATACCGGTCCCTGCGGCCGTGGCATTAAATCCCCAACTAGTCACTCCTGGCCGGGGTACCCTGGAGGAGAGGGGACCCCTTAAATCAAGGGGTCCCCCCCTCCAGCCACCCAAGGGCCAGGGGTGAAGCCCGAGGCTGTCCCCCCCCCCCCCATCCAAGGGCTGCGGATGGGGGGCTGATAGCCTTGTGTCAAATAAAAGAATGTTTTTTGTAGCAGAACTACAAGTCCCAGCAAGCCTTCCCCGCAAGCTAGTACTTGGAGAACCACAAGTATCAGCATGCGGGGGGAAACGGGCCCGCTGGTACCTGTAGTTCTACTGCAAAAAATACCCAAATAAAAACAGAACATGCACACCGTGAAAGTAAAACTTTATTACATACATGCATGCCGACACACACATACTTACCTATGTTCACACGCCGACTCTGTCCACTTCTCCAAGTAGAATCCACGGTGTACCTGAAAATAAAATTATACTCGCCAAAATCCAGGGGGGGGGCCCTTGATTTAAGGGGTCCCCACTTCTCCAGGGTACCCCAGCCATGGGTGACTAGTTGGGGATTTAATGCCACGGCCGCAGGGACCAGTATAAAAGTGTCCCCCGGCTATGGCATTATCTCTCCAGCTAGTGGAGCCCGATGCTGGTGTTGAAAATACGGGGAACCCATACGTCTTTTGTCCCCCGTATTTTTTGCATCAGGACCGGACGCAGAGCCTGGTGCTGGTTGTAAAAATACGGGGGATCCCCTGTCAATTTTTTCCCCGTATTTTTACAACCAGGACCGGCTCAAAGAGCCCGAGGCTGGTTATGCTTAGGAGGGGGGACCCCACGCAATTTTTTTCTGGGTTTTTTATACACTTTTGTGCCGTTCAAAAAGTCAAATCCAGGACGCACATATCCGTCAATTGGTCCGTTTTTCGACAGCGGGACTGTCGAATCCGTTTTTTATTGAATATGTCGAATTCGGGTCCCGGCGGCAGGGTGTCGAATTGTGTCGAATGAAAAAACGGTCGAATTCCAGCCGGAATTCGACCGCAATTGCATATACCCCTTTGACTGCTTTTATGTGGCGAGTAGGGCATCGTTTTTTGGACATACAGTAGTTGCTAAAAGACGTCCAGTCTTGTTTCCCCACTGGTAATATTTGTAACGAGAGAATACTATGTCTTTTTTGGCCTGGGACAATAAAAAATCATTCAATAGCTGTTTAGCTTGAGTGTATTTATGTAATGAATCCTCCGTCGATAGGAGGAGGTGGTCATGAAGGGCTTCGGACATTGAATTGTGTAGCGAACGGTAAGTTGCAGTAGATTTCCTTTTATGTCTAACGACATATTCGGATATCTGGCCTTTGAGAACAGCTTTCTGCATTTATTTTTCTCATACGTCCTAGAGGATGCTGGGGTCCACTTCATGACCATGGGGTATAGACGGTTCCGCAGGAGCCATGGGCACTCTTAAGACTTTTCAATGGGTGTGAACTGGCTCCTCCCTCTATGCCACTCCTCCAGACCTCAGTTTTAGAAATGTGCCCAGGCAGACTGGATGCACTCCAGAGGAGCTCTACTGAGTTTCTCTGAAAAGACTTATGTTAGGTTTTTTATTTTCAGGGAGAACTGCTGGCAACAGTCTCCCTGCTTCGTGGGACTGAGGGGGCAGAAGTAGGAACCAACTTCCTGAAGAGTTTCATGGCTGTGCTTCTGGCTGACAGGGCACCATTAGCTCCTGAAGGGTACTGAACGCTAGCCGTGTCTAGATGCTCACTCCCACAGCGTGCCGTGACCCCCCTCACAGAGCCAGAAGTCAGAAGACAGGTGAGTGTAAGAAGATAGATCTTCAATCATTTAAAGTGACGGCTGAGGTACTGCGCAGCTGGCGGGAGCGCAGCGCGCCATTGCTGCCCACACACGCAGGCACTGCAGGGCGCGGGGGGGCGCCCTGGGCAGCAAAATACCTAAATAAACTGGCTAAAAGGGGGCATAAGATGCCCAGGCACAGCCCTACCCCTGCCAGTATAAATATTATGTAAAATCTCTGAGGTAAAAACGCGCCATTGCGGGGGCAGAGCTTCTTCCTCAGGCAGCCAGCACACTGCTCAGCGCCATTTTCTCTCTCTCCTCATGCTGCGGAGACATCGCTGGTCCTCCTCCACTTCTGACTACAAGTATCAGGGTGTAAAACTGGGGGGCAGAAGCCAATTTGGTGCTTTACAAGTGTGTTTACTGTGTAAAACAGCGCTGCATGTCAGTGTGCATTTTGTGTTCACAGGCATTAGATACTGGCGCTGGGGTTGTGAACTGGCCGCTCCTAAACTGTGTCCCCCTGACAGATTTTACTGTGGGTCTGTCCCCTGTAAGTCCCAGTGTGTCTGTGTGTGTGTGTTGTGCACATGTGTAAGACATGTCTGAGGCAGGGAGTTCTTCCCCGGAGGAAGCCATTTTAGGGACACAGTCTTGTAATGTGGTGGCACTGCCGACACTCCAAGAGCCTGCATGGGTGAAAGAAATACGTGATAGTATGCATCATCTCAATAGGAGATTAGATAAGTCTGAATCTCATGCAGAATGCTGGAGAAAATCTGTGGAAGATGTGATATTTCAGGGTTCTGTTCTTCCATCCGCAGGCAACCCCTCTGGGTCACATAAGAGACCGTTTGCAAATATTGTGAATACTGATACCGACACGGACACTGATTCCTGTGTTGACAATAGTGACTCCAGGGAAATAGATCATAAATTGGCAAAAAAATATACAATATATGATTGTGGCTATAAGGGAGGTTCTGGAAGTCACGGAAGCCACTCCTGTACCCCAGGAGAAGGCCCATTTCTATAAAGAAAAGAAATCTAAGGTCACGTTCCCTCCTTCCCACAAGCTGAATACTCTCTTTGAAGGAGTGTGGGTGAATTCCGAAAATACATTTTGTATTCCCAAGAGGATTCAGATAGCTTATCCTTTCCCTGTGGAGGACAGAAAAAAATGGGAGTCATCCCCTGTGTTAGACAGTGCACTTTCCAGGTTGACAAAGAAGGTAATTCTCCCTGCACCTGGCATGGCTTCACTAAAGGAGCCGGAATACCGCAAAATGGAGACTACATTGAAATGATGAAATCCATTTATGTTGCCAATGGTACGCTACTCAGGCCCACAATTGCTTGCGCGTGGGTGAGTCGCGCTATTGAAAAATGGTCAGAAAGCCTGTCATCGGATATTGACACGATTGATAAAGATGAGATACTCCTTAAGTTAGGGAATATCAAAGATGCTGCCGCATACATGCTAGAGGCGATGAAAGATATTGGATTCTTGGGTTCAACAGCTGCTACCATGGCAGTATCGGCTCGGCGGGCGTTGTGGATTCGCCAGTGGAGCGCGGATGCAGATTCCAAACGGAATATGGAAGCTCTCCCTTATAAAGGTGAGGCCTTATTTGGTGATGGACTAGATGCGTTAGTCTCGGCGGCTACCGCAGGTAAGTTGACTTTCTCTTACGTCCTAGAGGATGCTGGGGACTCCTTAAGGACCATGGGGTATTGACGGGCTCCGCAGGAGACATGGGCACTCTAAAGACTTTAGATGGGTGTGCACTGGCTCCTCCCTCTATGCCCCTCCAGACCTCAGTTAGATCCTGTGCCCAGAGGAGACTGGGTGCACTGCAGGGGAGCTCTACTGAGTTTCTCTGTAAAAGACTTTTGTTATGTTTTATTATTTTCAGGGAGCACTGCTGGCAACAGGCTCCCTGCATCGTGGGACTGAAGAGAGAGAAGCAGACCTACTTAAATGATAGGCTCTGCTTCTTAGGCTACTGGACACCATTAGCTCCAGAGGGTCGGAACGCAGGTCTCACCCTCGCCGTTCGTCCCGGAGCCGCGCCGCCGTCCTCACAGGCGGTTGAAGACTTCAGATCTTCAAAGCGGTAACGCTGCGCGCCATTGCTCCCGCATTTACACACACACTGGTGGCACTGTATGGGTGCAGGGCACAGGGGGGGGGGGGGGGCGCCCTGGGCAGCAATTATGAAACCTCTAGGGAACTGGCATAGATATATACTGCGTAGGCTGTATATTGCAAAACTCCCCGCCAGTATAAAGATTTGAGCGGGACCGAATCCTGCCATTGAGGGGGCAGAGCTTGATCCCTCAGCACTAACCAGCGCCATTTTCTCCACAGCACGCTGCAGAAAAGCTGGCTTCCCGGACTCTCCCCTGCTGAACACATGTACAGAGGGCAAAAAAGAGGGGGGGGGGGGGGGCACATTTATTTGTTGCAGTGAGTATATTTATATAAAAGCGCTGTACTTACTGAGATTTTATTCCAGTGTCCGGTGGCGCTGGGTGTGTGCTGGCATACTCTCTCTCTGTCTCTCCAAAGGGCCTTATTGGGTGACTGTCTCCATATATATATATATATATATATATATATATATATATATATATATATATATATCCCCGAGTGTGTGGGGGTGTCGGTACGTGTGTGTTGGCATGTATGAAGCGGAAGGCTCATCTAAGGAGGAGGTAGAGCTTGGATATGTGGAATGTTTTAAATGCAAATGTGTCTTTGTTACATAAGAGAATGGACAAAGCGGAGTCCAGAGAAAAAACGGGGAGTCAATCCATGGCTTTGGCTGTATCACAGGACCCTCCAGGGTCTCAGAAACGTTCCCTGTCCCAAGTAGCAGACACCGATACCGACACGGATTCTGACTACGATGATGCGAGGTTACACCCAAGGGTGGCCAATAGTATTCATTATATGATTATTGCAATAAAAGATGTTTTGCATATCACAGATGACCCCTCTGTCCCTGACACGAGGGTATGCATGTTTAAGGAAAAGAAGCCTGAGGTAACCTTTCCCCCATCTCATGAGCTGAATGCGTTATTTGAAAAGGCTTGGGAAACTCCAGACAAGAAACTGCAGATTCCCAGGGGAATTCTTATGGTGTATCCTTTTCCCGCACAGGACCGGTTACGGTGGGAATCCTCGCTCAGGGTGGACAAGGCTTTGACGCGCTTGTCCAAAAAGGTGGCGCTGCTGTCTCCAGACACGGCAGCCCTCAAGGATCCTGCTGATCGCAGACAGGAAACTACCTTAAAATCAATTTATGCACATACAGGTGCCTTGCTCAGACCGGCAATAGCGTCGGCTTGGGTATGTAGCGCAGTAGCAGCATGGGCAGATAACTTGTCATCTGACATTGATACCCTAGATAGGGATAGCATTTTATTGACCTTGGGTCACAATAAAGACGCAGCCTTATATATGAAAGATGCTGCGAGAGACGTTGGGCTGTTAGGTTCATGAGCCAACGCCATGGCAATTTCTGCTAGATGAGCCCTGTGGACCCGCCAATGGACGGGTGATGCCGACTCAAAGAGACATATGGAAGTTTTGCCTTACAAGGGTGAGGTTTTATTTGGGGAGGGTCTCGCGGACGGGTAAATCTACTTTTTTACCTTATGTACCCCCACAGCAAAGGAAAACACCACAATATCAGATGCAGTCCTTTCGGTCGCATAAGTCCAGAAGAGGTCGGGGCTCTTCCTTCCTCGCCAGAGGTAAAGGTAGAGGGGAAAAAATGCCTGCTACGGCTAGTTCCCAGGAGCAGAAGTCCTCCCCGGCTTCTACTAAATCCACCGCATGACGCTGGGGCTCCGCTGCGGGAGTCTGCGCCGGTGGGGGCACGTCTTCGACTCTTCAGCCAGGTCTGGGTTCTGTCAGACGTGGATCCTTGGGCGATGGAAATTGTATCCCAAGGCTGCAAGCTGGAATTCGAAGAGGTGCCTCCTCGCCGATTTTTCAGATCGGCTTTACCAGCTTCTCCCCCAGAGAGGGAAATAGTTTTAGCTGCAATTCAAAAACTGTGTCAACAGCAAGTGATTATCAAGGTTCCCCTAGTCCAACAGGGGAAGGGGTACTATTCACCTCTGTTTGTGGTCCCGAAACTGGATGGCTTGGTCAGACCCATTCTGAATCTAAAATCCCTAAACCTGTACTTGAAGAAGTTCAAAATCAAGATGGAATCGCTCCGGGCAGTTATCTCCAGCCTGGAAGGGGGGGGGGGGGGGGTTATGGTGTCTCTAGACATAAAGGATGCATACCTTCATGTCCCCATATATCCCCCTCATCAGGCGTACCTGAGATTCGCTGTACAGGACTGTCATTACCAGTTTCAGACAAAGGTAATGGCAGAAATGATGGTGCTCCTGTGCAGGCACGGAGTCACAATTATCCCGTACTTGGACGATCTCCTGATAAAAGCGAGATCGAGAGATCAGTTGCTGAAAAGCTTGTCGCTCTCCCTGAGAGTGCTGCAGCAGCATGGCTGGATTCTAAATCTACCAAAGTCACAGTTGATTCCAACGACTCGGCTATCTTTCTTAGGCATGATTCTGGACACGGAACAGAAGAGGGTTTTCTCCCAATGGAAAAAGCCCAGGAACTCCAGAACATGGTCAGGGACCTGCTAAAACCAAAAAGAGTGTCAGTCCATCACTGCACTCGAGTACTGGGAAAAATGGTGGCGACCTACGAGGCCATCCCCTTCGGCAGGTTCCATGCGAGGACGTTTCAGTGGGACCTTCTGGACAAGTGGTCGGGGTCCCATCTACAAATACATCAGAAAATAAGCCTGTCCCCCAGGGCCAGGGTGTCTCTCCTGTGGTGGCTGCAGAGTACTCACCTTCTCGAGGGTCGCAGGATCGGCATTCAAGACTGGGTTCTGGTGACCACGGACGCGAGCCTCCGAGGATGGGGAGCAGTCACACAAGGAAGACATTTTCAGAGACTATGGTAAAGCCAGGAGGCTTGTCTACACATCAACGTACTGGAATTGAGGGCCAAATACAACTGCCTACGACTAGCGGTGAATCTTCTTCGCGGCCTTCCAGTGCTGATTCAATCAGACAACGTCACAGCCGTGGCTCATGTAAACCGCCAAGGCGGGACAAGGAGCAGAGTGGCAATGGCGGAAGCAACCAGGATTCTTCGCTGGGCGGAAAATCACATAAGCGCTCTCTTCATTCCGGGAGTGGACAACTGGGAAGCAGACTTCTTCAGCAGACACAATCTCCATCCAGGAGAGTGGGGACTTCATCAAGAAGTTTTTGCAGAGATAACAAGTCGTTGTGGACTTCCTCAAATAGACATGATGGCGTCACGCCTCAACAAGAAGCTTTGGAGATATTGTGCCAGGTCAAGGGATCCTCAGGCAGTAGCGGTAGACGCCCTGGTGACACCATGGGTGTTCCAGTCGGTCTATGTGTTCCCTCCTCTTCCGCTCATCTCAAAAATATTGAGAATCATAAGACAAAAAAGAGTGCAGACAATACTCATTGTTCCAGATTGGCCTCGAAGGGCCTGGTATTCAGATCTTCAGGACATGCTCACAGAAGATCCGTGGCCTCTTCCTCTCAGGGAGGACCTGTTGCAGCAGGGGCCCTGCGTGTTCCAAGACTTACCGCGGTTACGTTTGACGGCATGGCGGTTGAACACCGAATCCTAGCTGGGAAAGGTATTCCGGAGGAAGTCATCCCTACCCTGATAAAGGCTAGGAAGGAGGTGACGGCGAAACACTATCACCGTATCTGGAGGAAGTATGTATCTTGGTGTGAAGCCAAAAATGCTCCTATGAAAGATTTCCACCTGGGCCGTTTTCTCCACTTTCTACAAACAGGAGTGGATATGGGCCTAAAGTTAGGCTCTGTTAAGGTACAGATTTCGGCCCTATCAATATTCTTTCAGAAGGAATTGGCTTCTCTCACGGAAGTCCAAACTTTTGTGAAGGGAGTACTGCACATCCAGCCTTCTTTTGTGCTCCCAGTGGCACCATGGGACCTTAACGTGGTGTTACGTTCCTAAAATCACACTGGTTTGAACCTCTTCAAACGGTTGAATTAAAATTTCTCACTTGGAAAGTGGTCATGTTGTTGGCCTTGGCATCTGCAAGGCGGGTGTCCGAATTGGCGGCTTTGTCTCACAAGAGCCCCTATCTGATTTTCCATGTGGAACGAGCAGAGTTGAGAACTTGTCCTCAATTTCTGCCTAAGGTGGTTTCGTCATTTCATATGATTCAACCTATTGTGGTGCCTGTGGCTACGGGGGACTTGGAGGATTCCAAGTCCCTTGATGTAGTCAGGGCCTTAAAAATTTATGTAGCCAGGACGGCTCGAGTTCGGAAAACAGAGGCACTGTTTGTCCTGTATGCGGCCAACAAAGTTGGCGCTCCTGCTTCTAAGCAGACTATTGCTCGCTGGATCTGTAACACGATCCAGCAGGCTCATTCTACGGCTGGATTGCCGGTACCAAATTCGGTAAAGGCCCATTCCACTAGGAAGGTGGCCTCTAATTGGGCGGCTGCCCAAGGCGTCTCGGCATTACAGCTTTTCCAAACAGCTACTTGGTCGGGTTCAAACACTTTTGCAAAATTCTACAAGTTTGATAACCTGGCTGAGGAGGACCTCATGTTTGCTTAATCGGTGCTACAGAGTCATCCGCACTCTCCCGCCCGGTCTGGAGCTTTGGTATAATCCCCATGGTCCTTACGGAGTCCCCAGCATCCTCTAGGACGTAAGAGAAAATAAGATTTTAAACCTACCGGTAAATCTTTTTCTCCTAGTCCGTAGAGGATGCTGGGCGCCCGTCCCAGTGCGGACTGAATTCTGCAAGACTTGTATATAGTTATTGCTTACATAAGGGTTATGTTACAGTTTTGATCAGTCTCTGGCTGATGCTGTTTTGTTTCATACTGTTAACTTGTTCGTATGTTCCAAGTTGTACGGTGTGGATGGTGTAGGCTGGTATGTATCTTGCCCTTATATTAACAAAAATCCTTTCCTTGTACTGTCCGTCTCCTCTGGGCACAGTTCTCTAACTAAGGTCTGGAGGAGGGGCATAGAGGGAGGAGCCAGTGCACACCCATCTAAAGTCTTTAGAGTGCCCATGTCTCCTGCGGAGCCCATCTATACCCCATGGTCCTTACGGAATCCCCAGCATCCTCTACGGACTAGGAGAAAAAGATTTACCGGTAGGTTTAAAATCTTATTTCTCTGACGTCCTAGTGGATGCTGGGAACTCCGTAAGGACCATGGGGAATAGCGGCTCCGCAGGAGACTGGGCACAAAAGTAAAAGCTTTAGGACTACCTGGTGTGCACTGGCTCCTCCCCCTATGACCCTCCTCCAAGCCTCAGTTAGATTTTTGTGCCCGAACGAGAAGGGTGCATGCTAGGTGGCTCTCCTGAGCTGCTTAGAGTAAAAGTTTAAATTAGGTTTTTTATTTTCAGTGAGTCCTGCTGGCAACAGGCTCACTGCACCGAGGGACTAAGGGGAGAAGAAGCAAACTCACCTGCGTGCAGAGTGGATTGGGCTTCTTAGGCTACTGGACATTAGCTCCAGAGGGACGATCACAGGCCCAGCCATGGATGGGTCCCAGAGCCGCGCCGCCGGCCCCCTTACAGAGCCAGAAGACAGAAGAGGTCCGGGAAAATCGGCGGCAGAAGACGTCCTGTCTTCAATAAGGTAGCGCACAGCACCGCAGCTGTGCGCCATTGCTCTCAGCACACTTCACACTCCGGTCACTGAGGGTGCAGGGCGCTGGGGGGGGCGCCCTGAGACGCAATAAAAACACCTTAGATGGCTAAAAATACATCACATATAGCTCCTGGGCTATATGGATGCATTTAACCCCTGCCAGTTTTTCCTTAAAAAAGCGGGAGAAAGGCCGCCGAGAAGGGGGCGGAGCCTATCTCCTCAGCACACAAGCGCCATTTTCCCTCACAGCTCCGCTGGAAGGACGTCTCCCTGACTATCCTCTGCAGTCCTGCACTACAGAAACAGGGTAAAACAAGAGAGGGGGGGCACTAATTGGCAGATTAATAAATTCAGCAGCTATATAAGGGAAAAACACATATAAGGTTATCCCTGTATATATATAGCGCTCTGGTGTGTGCTGGCAAACTCTCCCTCTGTCTCCCCAAAGGGCTAGTGGGGTCCTGTCCTCTATCAGAGCATTCCCTGTGTGTGTGCTGTGTGTCGGTACGTTGTGTCGACATGTATGAGGAGGAAAATGGTATGGAGGCGGAGCAATTGCCTGTAATAGTGATGTCACCCCCTAGGGAGTCGACACCTGACTGGATGGTCTTATGGAAGGAATTACGTGATAGCGTCAGCACTTTACAAAAGACTGTTGACGACATGAGACAGCCGGAAAAACAGTTAATACCTGTCCAGGCGTCTCAAACACCGTCAGGGGCTCTAAAGCGCCCGTTACATCAGATGGTCGACACAGACCCAGACACGGACACTGACTCCAGTGTCGACGGTGAGGAAACAACCGTGTTTTCCAGTAGGGCCACACGTTACATGATCACGGCAATGAAGGAGGTTTTGAACATTTCTGATAATACCCTTTTTTGTGGTACTTGTAGTATGTGGGGTGTGAAAAAACTACCCGTAGTTTTTCCTGAATCAGATGAATTAAATGAGGTGTGTGATGAAGCGTGGGTTTCCCCCGATAAAAAACTGCTAATTTCTAAAAAATTATTGGCATTATACCCTTTCCCGCCAGAGGTTAGGGCGCGTTGGGAAACACCCCCTAGGGTAGATAAGGCGCTCACACGCTTATCAAAACAAGTGGCGTTACCGTCTCCGGATACGGCCGCCCTTAAGGAGCCAGCTGATAGGAAGCTGGAAAATATCCTAAAAAGTATATACACACATACTGGTATTATACTGAGACCAGCAATCGCCTCAGCCTGGATGTGCAGTGCTGGGGTGGCTTGGTCGGATTCCCTGACTGAAAATATTGATACCCTGGACAGGGACAGTATATTATTGACTATAGAGCATTTAAAGGATGCATTTCTATATATGCGAGATGCACAGAGGGATATTTGCACTCTGGCATCAAGAGTAAGTGCGCTGTCCATTTCTGCCAGAAGAGGGTTATGGACGCGACAGTGGTCAGGTGATGCGGATTCCAAACGGCATATGGAAGTATTGCCGTATAAAGGGGAGGAGTTATTTGGGGTCGGTCTATCGGACCTGGTGGCCACGGCAACGGCTGGGAAATCCACCTTTTTACCCCAGGTCACCTCTCAGAAGAAAAAGACACCGTCTTTTCAGGCTCAGTCCTTTCGTCCCCATAAGGGCAAGCGGGCAAAAGGCCACTCATATCTGCCCCGGGGCAGAGGAAGGGGAAAAAGACTGCAGCAGGCAGCCTCTTCCCAGGAACAGAAGCCCTCCCCCGCTTCTGCCAAGTCCTCAGCATGACGCTGGGGCCTTACAAGCGGACTCAGGTACGGTGGGGGGTCGTCTCAAGAATTTCAGCGCGCAGTGGGCTCACTCGCAAGTGGACTCCTGGATCCTGCAGGTAGTATCTCAGGGGTACAAATTGGAATTCGAGACGTCTCCCCCTCGCCGGTTCCTGAAGTCTGCTTTACCAACGTCTCCCTCCGACAGGGAGGCGGTATTGGAAGCCATTCACAAGCTGTATTCCCAGCAGGTGATAATCAAGGTACCCCTCCTACAACAGGGAAAGGGGTATTATTCCACGCTGTTTGTGGTACCGAAGCCGGACGGCTCGGTGAGACCTATTTTAAATCTGAAATCATTGAACACTTACATACAAAGGTTCAAATTCAAGATGGAGTCACTCAGAGCAGTGATAGCGAACCTGGAAGAAGGGGACTATATGGTGTCTCTGGACATCAAGGATGCTTACCTCCATGTCCCAATTTGCCCTTCTCACCAAGGGTACCTCAGGTTTGTGGTACAGAACTGTCACTATCAGTTTCAGACGCTGCCGTTTGGATTGTCCACGGCACCCCGGGTCTTTACCAAGGTAATGGCCGAAATGATGATTCTTCTTCGAAGAAAAGGCGTCTTAATTATCCCTTACTTGGACGATCTCCTGATAAGGGCAAGGTCCAGGGAACAGTTAGAGGTCGGAGTAGCACTATCTCAAGTAGTACTACGACAGCACGGGTGTATTCTAAATATTCCAAAATCGCAGCTGATTCCGACGACACGTCTGCTGTTCCTAGGGATGATTCTGGACACAGTCCAGAAAAAGGTGTTTCTCCCGGAGGAGAAAGCCAGGGAGTTATCCGAGCTAGTCAGGAACCTCCTAAAACCTGGCCAAGTGTCAGTGCATCAATGCACAAGGGTCCTGGGAAAAATGGTGGCTTCTTACGAAGCGATTCCATTCGGCAGATTCCACGCAAGAACTTTTCAGTGGGATCTGCTGGACAAATGGTCCGGATCGCATCTTCAGATGCATCAGCGGATAACCCTGTCTCCAAGGACAAGGGTGTCTCTCCTGTGGTGGTTGCAGAGTGCTCATCTTCTAGAGGGCCGCAGATTCGGCATTCAGGACTGGATCCTGGTGACCACGGATGCCAGCCTGAGAGGCTGGGGAGCAGTCACACAGGGAAAAAATTTCCAGGGCTTGTGGTCAAGCATGGAAACGTCATTTCACATAAATATCCTGGAACTAAGGGCCATTTACAATGCCCTAAGTCAAGCAAGGCCTCTGCTTCAGGGTCAGCCGGTGTTGATCCAGTCGGACAACATCACGGCAGTCGCCCACGTAAACAGACAGGGCGGCACCAAAAGCAGGAGGGCAATGGCAGAAGTTGCAAGGATTCTTCGCTGGGCGGAAAATCATGTGATAGCACTGTCAGCAGTGTTCATTCCGGGAGTGGACAACTGGGAAGCAGACTTCCTCAGCAGACACGACCTCCACCCGGGGGAGTGGGGACTTCACCCAGAAGTCTTCCACATGATTGTGAACCGTTGGGAAAAACCAAAGGTGGACATGATGGCGTCCCGCCTCAACAAAAAACTAGACCACTATTGCGCCAGGTCAAGGGACCCTCAGGCAATAGCTGTGGACGCTCTGGTAACACCGTGGGTGTACCAGTCAGTGTATGTGTTCCCTCCTCTGCCTCTCATACCCAAGGTACTGAGAATCATAAGAAGGAGAGGAGTAAGAACTATACTCGTGGCTCCGGATTGGCCAAGAAGGACTTGGTACCCGGAACTTCAAGAGATGCTCACGGAGGACCCGTGGCCTCTACCTCTAAGAAAGGACCTGCTCCAGCAGGGACCCTGTCTGTTCCAAGACTTACCGCGGCTGCGTTTGACGGCATGGCGGCTGAACGCCGGATCCTGAAGGAAAAAGGCATTCCGGATGAAGTCATCCCTACCCTGATCAAAGCCAGGAAGGATGTAACCGTGCAACATTATCACCGTATTTGGCGTAAATATGTTGCGTGGTGTGAGGCCAGGAAGGCCCCTACAGAGGAATTTCAACTGGGTCGTTTCCTGCATTTCCTGCAAACAGGACTGTCTATGGGCCTAAAATTAGGGTCCATTAAGGTTCAAATTTCGGCCCTGTCAATTTTCTTCCAGAAAGAACTGGCTTCAGTTCCTGAAGTTCAGACGTTTGTCAAGGGGGTACTGCATATACAGCCTCCTTTTGTGCCTCCAGTGGCACCTTGGGATCTCAATGTAGTTTTGGGGTTCCTCAAATCACATTGGTTTGAACCACTCACCACTGTGGACTTAAAATATCTCACATGGAAAGTGGTAATGCTGTTAGCCCTGGCTTCAGCCAGGCGTGTCTCAGAATTGGCGGCTTTATCATATAAAAGCCCTTACCTAATTTTTCATACGGACAGGGCAGAATTGAGGACTCGTCCTCAATTTCTCCCTAAGGTGGTTTCAGCGTTTCACTTGAACCAGCCTATTGTGGTACCTGCGGCTACTAGGGACTTGGAGGACTCCAAGTTGCTGGACGTAGTCAGGGCCCTGAAAATATATGTTTCCAGGACGGCTGGAGTCAGAAAATCTGACTCGCTGTTTATCCTGTATGCACCCAACAAGCTGGGTGCTCCTGCTTCTAAGCAGACTATTGCTCGTTGGATTTGTAGTACAATTCAGCTTGCACATTCTGTGGCAGGCCTGCCACAGCCAAAATCTGTAAAAGCCCATTCCACAAGGAAAGTGGGCTCATCTTGGGCGGCTGCCCGAGGGGTCTCGGCTTTACAACTTTGCCGAGCAGCTACTTGGTCAGGGGCAAACACGTTTGCTAAATTCTACAAATTTGATACCCTGGCTGAGGAGGACCTGGAGTTCTCTCATTCGGTGCTGCAGAGTCATCCGCACTCTCCCGCCCGTTTGGGAGCTTTGGTATAATCCCCATGGTCCTGACGGAGTTCCCAGCATCCACTAGGACGTCAGAGAAAATAAGAATTTACTTACCGATAATTCTATTTCTCGTAGTCCGTAGTGGATGCTGGGCGCCCATCCCAAGTGCGGATTGTCTGCAATACTTGTACATAGTTATTTTTCAAAAATTGGGTTATTATTGTTGTGAGCCATCTTTTCAGAGGCTCCTTCTGTTATCATGCTGTTAACTGGGTTCAGATCACAGGTTGTACGGTGTGATTGGTATGAGTCTTACCCGGGATTCAAAATCCTTCCTTATTGTGTACGCTCGTCCGGGCACAGTATCCTAACTGAGGCTTGGAGGAGGGTCATAGGGGGAGGAGCCAGTGCACACCAGGTAGTCCTAAAGCTTTTACTTTTGTGCCCAGTCTCCTGCGGAGCCGCTATTCCCCATGGTCCTTACGGAGTTCCCAGCATCCACTACGGACTACGAGAAATAGAATTATCGGTAAGTAAATTCTTATTTTTTTTGCCTTCTGCTCCTGCACCGGCAAAAAAGACATATCACTCTCACATGCAGTCCTTTCGGCCCAATAAATACAAAAAGGCAAAAGGTTCCCCCTTTGCAGGTAGGGGAAGGGGAAAGGGAAAGAGGTCCACAGCGGCTTTAGGATCCCAGGAGCTGAAGTCAACCCCTACTTCTGCCAAATCTACAGCATGACGCTGGGGCTCAATTGCGGGAGATCGCTCGGATGAGGGCACGTCTCAAACTGTTAAGCCAAGGTTGGATTCAGTCTGGCCTGGACCCCTGGGTTTTGCAGTTAGTATCCCAGGGGTACAAGCTGGAGTTTCAAGACGTTCCCCCATGCCAATTTTTCAAATCGACCTTGCCAGCTTCTCTTCCAGAATGAGAGGCAGTAACAGCGGCAATTCAAAAATTATGACGGGATCAGGTCGTAGTCCTGGTACCTTTTTCACAACAAGGGTAGGGGTTTTTATTCAAGCCTTTTTGTAGTTCCAAAGCTGGATGGCTCGGTCAGACCGATCCTAAACCTAAAAAATATGAATCTCTACTTGAAACGGTTCAAGTTCAAGATGGAATCACTCCGGGCAGTGATTTCCAGTCTGGAGAAAGTGGGATTACATGGTGTCAGTAGACATCAAGGATGCTTACCTGCATGTTCCCATTTATCCTCTTCACCAGGCTTATCTGAGATTCGCGGTTCAGAATTGCCATTACCAGTTCCAGACGTTGTCTTTCGAGCTGTCCACGGTGCCAAGGGTATTCACCAAGGTGATGGCGGAGATGATGGTCCTCCTTTGTCAAAAAGGAGACAATATAATTCCTTATCTGGACGATCTCCTGATAAAGGCGAGATCCAGGGAGCAGTTGCTACAGAACATCACACTCTCCCTGTCCATACTCCAACAACACGATTGGATCATAAATTTTCCAAAGTCACAGTTGGAACCGACGACAAGATTGTCTTTTCTCGGGATGATTCTGGACACACAAGTTCAGAAAGTTTCTTTCGGTAGAAAAGGCTCTGGAAATCCAGAAAATGGTAAAACAGATATTGAAACCATCAAGTGTGTCGATCCATCAGTGCATTCGGTTTTGTGGGAAAATGGTGGCGGCCTATGAGGCCATACAGTATGGCAGGTTCCATGCCAGAGTATTCCAGTTGGACCTGTTGGACAAGTGGTCGGGATCCCACCTACACATGCACCGGAAGATAATCCTGTCATCAAAAGCCAAGACTTCGCTCCTGTGGTGGCTACACAGTCCGCACCTACTAGAGGGACGCAGGTTCAGGATTCAAGACTGGGTCCTGGTAACCACGGACACAAGTTTCCGAGGCTGGGGAGCTGCCACTCAGGGGGAAAGCTTCCAAGGAAATTGGTCAAGTCAGGAAGCCTGCCTTCACATAAACGTGCTGGAATTGAGAGCCATTTACAACGGCCTTCAACAAGCGGTACATCTTCTTCAAGATCATCCCGTGCAGATCCAGTCGGACAGTGTAACAGCAGTCGCGTACATAAACAGGCAGAGCGGAAAGAAAAGCAGAGCAGCAATGGCAGAGGTGACGAAGATCCTCCTCTGGACAGAAAGACATGTAAAGGCTCTGTCAGCAATTTTCATTCCGGGAGTAGACAACTGGGAAGCAGACTTCCTCAGCAGACATGATCTCCATCCAGGAGAGTGGGGCCTCCACCAAGAAGTCTTGGCAGAGGTGACAAGTCTTTGGGGAGTTCCTCAAGTAGACATGATGGCATCTCGTCTCAACAAGAAGCTTCAAAAATATTGTTCCAGGTCGAGAGACCTTCTAGCAATAGCAGTGGATGCTCTAGTGACCCAGTGGGTATTCCGGTCAGTGTATGTCTTCCCTCCACTTCCGCTGATCACAAAAGTTCTCAGGATCATAAGAAGAACAAGGGTTCGAGCAATCTTCATTGCCCCAGACTGGCCAAGGAGGGCTTGGTACCCAGATCTTCAGGAGTTGCTCATAAAAGATCCCCGGCCTCTTCCTCTTAGCGAGGACCTGCTGCAGCAGGGGCCGTGCGTGTATCAAGACTAACCGTGGCTACGTTTGACGGCATGGCTGTTGAGCGCCGGATCCTAGCCCGAAAGGGTATTCCAAAGGAAGTAATTCCCACACTTTTTCAGGCCAGGAAAGGAGTAACGTCGAAACATTACCACCGTATTTGGAGAACATATGTATCTTGGTGTGAATCCAAAAAAGCTCCTACGGAAGAGTTTCAGTTGGGACGTTTTCTCCATTTTCTGCAGGCTGGTGTGGAGGCGGGCCTTCGATTGGGGTCAATCAAGGTCCAGATTTCGGCCTTGTCAATTTTCTTCCAAAAACAATTGGCCGCTCTGCACATTCAGCCTCCATTTGTGCCTCCAGTGGCACCATGGGACCTTAGGGGGTAATTCTGAGTTGATCGCAGCAGGATCTTTGTTAGCAGTTGGGCAAAAGCATGTGCACTGCAGGGGAGGCAGATATAACATGTGCAGAGAGAGTTAGATTTGGGTGTGGTGTATTCAATCTGCAATCTAAATTGCAGTGTAAAATAAAGCAGCCAGTATTTACCCTGCACAGAAACAAAATAACCCACCCAAATCTAACTCTCTCTGCACATGTTATATCTGCCTCCCCTGCAGTGCACATGGTTTTGCCCAACTGCTAACAAAAATCCTGCTGCGATCAACTCAGAGTTACCCCCTTAATGTGGTGTTGCAGTTCCTTCAATCAGATTGATTTGAGTCTCTACAAGAGATAGAGTTGAAGTTTCTCACTTGAAAAGTGGTGATGCTTTTGGCATTGGCATCCGCAAGGCGGGTGTCTGAATTAGGGGCCTTGTCTCACAAGAGCCCTTGCCTGGTCTTCCATGAAGATAGGGCAGAGTTGAGAACTCGACAACATTTTCTTCCAAAGGTGGTTTCATCTTTCCACATAAACCAACCTATTGTGGTGCCAGTAGTTACTGACACGTTCACTGAGTCAAAGTCTCTAGATGTGGTTAGAGCTTTGAAGATTTATGTCACTAGAACAGCTAGGATTCGGAAAACAGAGGCTCTGTTTGTCCTGTATGCTACCAACAGGATTGGGTGTCCTGCTTCCAAGCAGACTATTGCACGCTCGATCAGAGGTACGATTCAGCATGCACATTCTATGGCTAGATTGCCGTTACCTACGTCGGTGAAGGCCCATTCTACTAGGAAGGTGGGCTCATCCTGGGCGACTACCCGGGTGGCCTCGGCATTACAACTTTGCTGAGCAGCTACTTGGTCAGGGTCAAACACATTTGCTAAGTTCTACAAGTTTGACACCTTGACCGATGAAGACCTCAAGTTTGTTCAATCGGTGCTGCAGGGTCATCCACACTCTCCCGCCCGTACTGGAGCTTTGGTATAAACCCCATGGTCATGAAGTGGACCCCAGCATCCTCTAGGATGTATGATAAAATAGGATTTTGATACCTACCGGTAAATCCTTTTCTCCTAGTCCGTAGAGGATGCTGGGCGCCCGTCCCAGTGCGTACTTTACCTGCAGTTTTTTTTTTTTTTCATTAGAATTACACATGTTGTGTTATATTAGTTTCAGCATGTTGCTGTAATTGGTTCATGCCTGTTGGCGTGTGTTATGTTGAATTCCATGTTGTGCGGCATGGTTGAGGTGTGAGCTGCTATGTATCTCACCACTAGTATTAAAGTAAATCCTTTCCTCGAAATGTCCGTCTCCCTGGGCACAGTTCCTATTACTGAGGTCTGGAGGAGGGGCATAGAGGGAGGAGCCAGTTCACACCCATTGAAAAGTCTTAAGAGTGCCCATGGCTCCTGCGGAACCGTCTATACCCCATGGTCATGAAGTGGACCCCAGCATCCTCTACGGACTAGGAGAAAAGGATTTACTGGTAGGTATCAAAATTCTATTTTAATATTTGTTATTTTCAGGAAGGGCTGGTTGGCACCAGCCTGCCTGCTTCGTGGGTCTTGGGGGGGGAAATGGCCCAACCTCTTGAAGGGTAAATGGTCCCATTCCCCGCTGACAGGACACTGAGGTCCTGTGGGACCTATTTGCAAGCCCCACCACGGCGAGCATACAGTCCTGCAGCACGCCGCCACACCTACCAGCCAGAAGAAGAGAGAAACGCTGTGGCATTGTCAGCGGTCTTCATTCCTGGAGTAGACAACTGGGAAGCAGACTTCCTCCGCAGACACGACCTGCACCCAGGGGAGTGGGGTCTTAACCCGGAAGTGTTCACGTGCTTGATAAGACGATGGGGATATCCACAAATCGACATGATGGCCTCTCGTCTCAACAAGAAGCTTAAGTGGTATTGTTCCAGGTCGAGAGACCTACAGGCGGTGGCGGTTGAAGCCCTGATGACTCCATGGGTTTATTAGATGGAGTACGTGTTTTCTCCACTTCCTCTGATCCCACAAATTCTAAAACGAATAAAAAGAGAAAAGCGATTCTAATTGCTCCGGACTGGCCAAGAAGGGCCTGTTATGCGTATCTTCTGGGGATGCTCCTCGAAGATCCGTGGCCTTTTCCTCTTCGCAAGAATCTTCTGCAACAGGGCCCGTTTGTCTATCAGGACTTACCGCGGCTACGTTTGACAGCATGGAAGTTGAATGGCTGATTCTAGCCAGGAGAGTGATCTCTAACAAGGTTATCCCGACTATGGTGGTCATTCCGAGTTGTTCGCTCGTTATTCTTTTTTCGCAACGGAGCGATTAGTCGCTAATGCGCAATGTCCGCACTGCGACTGCGCCAAGTAAATTTGCTAAGAAGTTTGGTTTTTTACTCACGGCATTACAAGGTTTTTTCTTCGTTCTGGTGATCGTAATGTGATTGACAGGAAGTGGGTGTTTCTGGGCGGAAACTGGCTGTTTTATGGGAGTGTGTGAAAAAACGCTGCAGTTTCTGGGAAAAACGCGGGGGGTGGCTGGAGAAACGGGGGAGTGTCTGGGCGAACGCTGGGTGTGTTTGTGACGTCAAACCAGGAACGAAACTGACTGAACTGATCGCAGTGGCAGAATAAGTCCCGAGCTACTCAGAAACTGCAAAGAAATTTCTATTCGCAATTTTGCTAAGCTAAGATTCACTCCCAGAGGGCAGCGGCTTAGCGTGTGCAATGCTGCTAAAAGCAGCTTGCGAGCGAACAACTCGGAATGACCACCTATGATCCAAGCCAAGAAAAGGGGTACCGTCTAAGCATTACCATCGTATTTGGAAGAATTACATCTCTTGGTGTGAGAGCAGGAAATTCTGTGCAGTGGAATTCCATCTGGGCCGTTTCCTGCTTTTTCTACAAGCTGTAGTGGATGTGGACCTACTTCTGGGCTCCATAAAAGTCCAGATTTCGGCCTTGTCCATTTTCTTTCAGAAACAATTGGTGTCTTTTCCTGAGGTCCAGACGTTCTTGAAAGGGGTTCTGCACATCTAACCTCCCTTTGTGCCACCCACGGCACCTTGGAATCTTGATGTGGTACTGCATTTTCTCCAATCGACTGGTTCGAGCCGTTACTGGAGGTGGACGTAAAATATCTTACGTGGAAGACCGTCACACTGTTGGTCTTGGCTTCAGCAAGACGTGTGTCGGAACAGGGACTTTGTCTCACAAAAGTCCCTATTTAATTTTTCATGAAGAAAGAGCTGAAATCGTCAGCAATTTCTTTCTAAGATGTCTGCGTTTCACATCAACCAACCTATTGTGGGGCCGGTTGTCACCCGACACCTCCGCTAATTCAAAGTCTTTCGATGTTGTGAGGGCTTTGAAGATCTATGTGAAGTGGACATCTCGTCACAGAAAGACGGACACGCTGTTTGTTCTTTATGATCCCAATAAGATTGGGTGTCCTGCTTCAAAGCAGATTATTGCACACTGGATCAAACTTACTATCCAGCATGCTTATTCCACGGCAAGTTTGCCAGGTCCAAGATCTGTACAGGCCCACTCTACTAGGTCGGTAGGTTTTTCGTGGGCGGCTGCCCGGTGTGTCTCTCTTGGTCAGGTTCGAACACATTTGCCAAGTTCTACAAGTTCGATACTTTGGCCTCTGAAGACCTTCAGGTTGGTCAATCAGTTCTGCAGGATCCTCAGCACTCTCCCACCCGGTTTGGTAGCTTTGGTACATCTCCATGGTACTAAATGGACCCCAGTATCCTCGAGGACATAAGAGAAAATAGAATTTTAATTACCTACCGGTAAATCCTTTTCTCGTAGTCCGTAGAGGATACTGGGCACGCGCCCAGTACTTCGTTCTTCCTGCACTGTTACTTGGTTAAGTAATGTTGGTTCAGCCGTTGCTGTTTCTTTTTCGAAGTTTGGTTAGCTTGGCTTTCCGTTTGTTATGTGTGCTGGTTCGGAATCTCATCACTATCCTTATCTATCCTTCTCTCGAAGTATGTCCATCTCCTCGGGCACAGTTACCTAGACTGAGTCAGGTAGGGGGGGCTTAGAGGGAGGAGCCAACCCACACTATCAAATTCTTAATGTGCTCATGGCTCCTAGTGGACCCGTCTATACCCCATGGTACTAAATGGACCCCAGTATCCTCTACAGACTATGAGAAAAGGATTTACTTGTAGGTAATTAAAATCCAATTTTTTTTACCTTTTCTCAACTTTGCACCTGTTCAGAGTAGGTGAAATTTAATTAACGTTAAAATTGTTGACAATAAATTATTGTGGCTAATTGAATAGGGGTTTTTCACGATTTGCAGTAAAATCAGTTTTTCATGCAAAAAACAGGTTTTCTGCTGCGGGGTACACTGGTCTCCACAAGGAATGGACAATGGGGTGTAGAGTAGGATCTTGATCCGAGGCACCAACAGGCTCAAAGCTTTGACTGTTCCCAGAATGCATAGCGCCGCCTCCTATATCACCCCGCCTCCCTGCACAGGATCTCAGTTTTGTAGTTGGTGCTGCAGTAGCAGGCACTTAACAGAGGGGCTGCTCCAGGCAGCCCTAAGAGGAGCTTTTTTTCTGAGGAAACAAGTGAAGACTTCAAGGGCAGCAGCAGTGTTACATGTCAGTGGACATTCACGGCTGCAGCTCCGGCTCTCCCCAGCGGTGCTGTACACTCCCGAGCCCTGGTTGCCGGGTAACTACAGCAGGAGCCTCCGGTTTTCTTCTTGTCAGGCACACACGACGGGGGCTCTCCGGGATCGCGTGGCCGCACTTCGGGAGGTGGTAAGTGGATCCCGGTCTTTATTGCGATCCGCCGCGGTCAGTGGGAGGCCGGCCGCGCGCGCTGGTGGTGGACACTGTGGCAGTACAGGCAATCCCACTAGATCACCAGGGCATGGGACAGGTCAGGTTTTCTCTAGAAACCATTTTATTAGAGCCCGCAGTACCAGTTTTGCCAGCAGGGGGATAGAGCTTGGACCCGAAGCCCCTCCCCCAGCCTCAGGGCGCCAT
Source organism: Pseudophryne corroboree (assembly GCF_028390025.1). Classification (NCBI taxonomy): domain Eukaryota; kingdom Metazoa; phylum Chordata; class Amphibia; order Anura; family Myobatrachidae; genus Pseudophryne; species Pseudophryne corroboree. The sequence continues at coordinate 86,123,469 of NC_086455.1, forward strand.
TTTCTGCAAATGTTCCCGCCCTGGAGCTGCATATCTGTTTCTCCCTCACTCCCTGGCAGTGTCTGCGGCACAATTATCCCTCAGCTCACTTCCTGGGAATGCTTGGGCAAATCCTCCTATGTAAAGCCGCCTGGTTGTCAGTGCTGTGACTTTACAAGACACTTAAGTATTCTACCTGCCTTTTTTAGTCAGTGTTAGTTAAGAAAGAGTGCACTTAGTCAGGGTTTCCTAGTACAATTACCCTGTGATATACATCCAGTTTTTACTGTGTACTGTTATATCTATTGTTATATAGCTGTGTAAGCTAGTCCAGTGCAGTATTATTGTTAGTAATGACCTCTGCATTGTACAAACTGTGACTATCTGTGTGTGCATTTGATGGCTGAGTGGTGTCCATTTTGTGTCTTTCACTCAACCTGCTATCCCTATATTCTATAACCTGAGGGGGCTTGGTGCGTCAGGTTTTATCTAATATAGGATTTTCACAAAGATATACTGTATTACGTATTTTTCTCTGTGATTTAGTCACCATATCTCTCCTTTATCTCTGCTGGTGCTGACTACGCTGCGCAGGGGTTTGGGCTAGAGGTATTGTGCTGCTGACAAATTGTACTGTGTTACCTGATACTGCAAGTTATATCATGTCTGCTTCTGAGGGTAACGGTTCTGGGGCTGAACACACTGCCGGTGTTGCTGAAGCCGCAGATCCCTATGAGGAGAATATAGCAGCTTTGGGCTCTGGTTCTGGGGGCTCCTTGCCCCCCAGTGAGACGGTGGCAACGGGGGCAAGTAATGACCCGCCGTGGGCCGCTTTTTACACACTTCTGCATATGCTAGTTCATAAACTAACACCCCCTATGGGACCCCCAATGCCGGTGCAACCGTTTGTGGTCCCTGCAGCTTACCCGCCGTGGGCGGACGATTTATCTGCTCAAATAAAGAAGTTGAACCAGTCCCTGACTACTAAAAAGTCTGACCGTCGCTCGCCTATGTCCAAGGGGTCCTCTAAGCGAGCACTTGTTTCCTCACAATCCACTGCTGTCACTGACACCTCGTCGGATGAAGATGGCACTTACACTGACCCCACAGGTTCTGACTCAGATACGGCTGATGGGGAGGGTGGTTCTCATGTGAATGTTCCTGATCTTTTGGAGGCTATTAAATTAATTTTACAGATTACGGATGATCCCGAGCCATCCGTTCCTCCTAAGAAACCATATAGGTTCAAGCGTCAGAAGGTGATTAAACAAGTTTTACCTCACTCTGACCACCTAATTAATATACGTCAGGAACCCTAGGAAAACCCGGGTACGAAGTTTGTGCCTCAAAAGAAGATGCTGGCTCACTATCCCCTCGCGCCGGAGCTGTCTAAGAATTGGGAAACGCCTCTTCCAGTGGACTCACATGTGGCTAGGATGGTGGTTTCCTCAGCTCTACCGGTCACCACCGTCACGTCTCTAAAAGAGCCTACGGATAAACGTGTGGAGGGTTGTCTGAAAGCGATTTACACCCTCACGGGTGCTGCACAAAGGCCCACTATTGCAGCTACTTGGGCTGCAGAGGCCATTGAAGCATGGGCCTTGGAGTTAGATGCTGAAATCTCCTCTGACCATGCTAGACAATGCTTGTCTTATATTGTCACAGCTTCTCGTTATATTAAAGAGGCGGCTTCTGATGCCGGTATCCTGGCAGCCAAAGCCTCTACTACGTCAGTTCTGGCTCGCCGGATATTGTGACTGAGATCCTGGTCTGTGGATCTGGACTCTAGAAAAACCCTGGAGGTACTCCCTTTTAACGGAGATATTCTGTTTGGGGAGGATTTAAATAAGATTGTAGCTGACTTGGCTACTGCCAAAACTGCCTGTCTGCCAAATACTGCTCCTTCTGTGTCGAAGGCTAAAGGTACTTCCTTTCACCCCTTTCATCCTTCAGGTAAAGCAAAAGGTCAGGCGTACAACAAGCAGGCCCGCACTTCCAAACCTGGTAAGCCTAAGCCCAAAGAGCCTGGGCGGCCCCTCAGCCAGCTGCCAAGACAGATAAGCCTGCCGCATGACAGGGCGGGATCCCAGGGTGGGGGGCCGGCTTCTAGGGTATACCCAGGAATGGTTGAGGACCACTTCAGATGCCTGGGTACGGGAAGTCGTCACTCGAGGTTACGCCATAGCCTTCAAAAACCGACCCCCTCATCGATTTTGCCAGACAGATGTCCCGTTGGACAAGACAAAGGCAAACACTCTACATTCGGTGGTACAGACCCTCCTGGATACAGGAGTCGTAGTACAGGTGCCTCTTGCGCAGAGGGGCCGGGGGTACTATTCTCTGCCGTTTCTAGTCCCGATACTGAATGGGTCCTCCCGGCCCATTCTCAACCTCAAGGCATTGAACAGGTTTGTGAAGGTTTCCAAGTTCCGGATGTAAACCCTTCGCTCTATAGTTCTGGCCTTGGAACCTGGGGACTTCATGGTCTCCCTGGATATACAGGATGCTTACCTGCATATTCCTATAGCAGTTTCTCATCAGCAATACCTGAGATTTGCGATTGGCAACTGTCATTACCAGTTTCGGGCGTTACCTTTTGGTTTAACAACTGCTCCGCGAGTCTTTACAAAAGTGATGGCGGTGGTACTCAGCCGTCAACGGGTCAGGATACTGCCGTATTTGGACGACTTGTTAATCCTGGCAAATTCCTCAGAACTTCTCCTGCGTCATCTAGATGTGACGGTCCGGTTTCTGCAAGCCTACGGGTGGCTCATCAACTGGAAGAAGTCTTCCCTGATCCCTGCTCAGAGCATGGTGCATCTGGGAGCACTATTGGACACTCACAACCAGCGGTTGTTCCTGTCTCAGGAGAAAGTCCTGAAACTTCATCACAGGATTCGTTGCTTCCTATCTCGTCCGCAAGTGTCGATACATTCGGCGATGCAGGTGCTGGGCCTCATGGTGTCAGCATTCAACATGGTGGAGTACGCTCCATTTCACTCTCGCCCTCTCCAGAGGCTGATTCTAGCCAAATGGGATGGCCTGCCTCACCGGATCAGGTCTCAAATGATCTCATTGACTCCGGAGGTCTGTCTGTCGCTGCTCTGGTGGCTCCGGGACCAACAACTGTGCATGGGCCGTCCGTTCTGAATATCCGACTGGGTCCTGTTAACGACAGATGCCAGTCTAAGAGGTTGGGGCGCGGTGCTGGAGCAACACTCCCTTCAGGGGCGGTGGACCATGGAGGAGTCCCTCCTCTCGATCAATATTCTGGAGTTGTGTGCGTTCTTCAATGCCTTGAACCTAGCCCAGCATTTAATTCAGAAGCGTCCTGTTCAAGTACAGTCGGACAACGCCACCACAGTGGCTTACATAAATCATCAAGGCGGCACTCGAAGCCGCCTAGCAATGAAGGAAGTCTCACGGATTCTACAGTGGGCAGAACGCCATCTACCGGCCATATCGGCAATATTCATTCCGGGAGTCCTGAATTGGGAAGCCTACTTTCTCAGTCGTCAGGACGTGCATGCATGCGAGTGGGGCCTCCATCCAGAAGTGTTTCAACTCCTAGTGGAAAGGTGGGGCCTTCCAGACGTAGATCTGATGGCGTCTCGACACAATCACACGGTTCCGGTCTTCGGAGCAAGAACAAGGGATTCTCAAGCTGCATTCGAGGATGCGCTGGCGGTACCGTGGAGGTTTCGGCTGCCGTACGTGTTCCCTCCGGTGTCACTCCTGCCCAGGGTAATTCGCAAGTTCAAGCAAGAAAAAGGAATTCTGCTTCTCATAGCTCCAGCGTGGCCCAGGCGGCACTGGTTCTCAAACCTGCAGGGCCTATCGTCAGAGCGTCCAATTCTACTTCCACAACGCCCAGACCTCCTCGTTCAGGGCCCCTGTGTCTACCAGGACCTAGCCCGGCTGTCTTTGATGGCGTGGCTCTTGAAGCTTCCGTCTTGAGGGCTAAAGGGTTTTCTGAGGCGGTCATTCAAACTATGTTGCGGGCCCGGAAACCGGCTTTGGCTCTGATTTACTATAGGGTCTGGCATTCTTACTTTGTTTGGTGTGCATCTAACGATTATGACGCTTCCAATTTTAGTATAGCCAAGTTGTTGGCTTTTCTTCAGCAGGGCCTGGACTTAGGCCTGTGTCTGGCCTCCCTCAAGTTTCAAATATCTGCCTTGTCGGTGTGGTTTCAGAGAAAAATTGCGACCTTACCTGATGTGCATACCTTTACTCAGGGCGTTTTGCATATCCATCTCCCTATGTCCCGTCTGTGGCTCCTTGGGACTTGTCTGTAGTTTTGGAGGCGTTACAAAAGTTTCCGTTTGAACCTCTTGGTTCAGCTGACCTTAAGTGGCTTTCCCTTAAGGTGGTGTTTCTGCTGGCTATTGCTTCAGCTAGAAGAGTGTCGGATTTGGGTGCCTTGTCCTGTAGTTCCCCATATCTGATATTTCACCGTGACCGGGCGGTTCTTAGGTCTCGTCTCGGCTATCTACCTAAGGTGGTTTCTTCGTTCCACCTTAATCAGGAGATTGTAGTTCCGGCACTTGTTTCTCCTGATCTGTCTCCCAAAGAGCAGTCTTTGGATGTGGTACGGGCTCTCCGTATCTATGTGAAGAGACCTGCTCCTATTAGGAAATCTGATTCTCTTTTTGTTGTGTTTGGGTTTCACAAACGGGGCTGGCCTGCTCACAAGCAAACTCTGGCCAGATGGATTAGAATGGTGATTGCACATGCTTATGTGAAGGCTGGTCTCTCTGCTCCTGATCACATTAAGGCCCATTCTACTCGGTCTATTGGACCTTCTTGGGCGGCCCAACGTGGTGCGACCCTTGAACAATTGTGCAAGGCAGCTACGTGGTCCTCTGTGAACACGTTCATAAGGTTCTATGCCATCGATACTGCCGCTTCCCAGGATGCTTCCTTTGGATGCCGGGTTCTTTTGCCCGCTACAGTGCGTCCCCTCCCATAAGGAACTGCTTCAGGACATCCCCATTGTCCATTCCTTGTGGAGCCCAGTGTACCCCGCAGCATAAAACGAGTTTTATAGTAAGAACTTACCTTTGTTAAAACTCTTTCTGCGAGGTACACTGGGCTCCACAAGGCGCCCACCCTGACGCACTTAGCTTCTTTGGGTTGGTATGGCATTAGCCGCTGACACGTCTCCTGTAATGAGAATGCGGTGTTGTGGCTACTAACCGTTGTCGTCTCTTTTCCTGCTACTGCATTGGACTGGTTAACTAAAAACTGAGATCCTGTGCAGGAAGGTGGGGTGATACAGGAGGCGGCGCTATGCATTCTGGGAACAGTCAAAGCTTGGAGCCTGTTGGTGCCTCTGATCAAGATCCTACTCTACACCCCATTGTCCATTCCTTGTGGAGCCCAGTGTACCTCGCAGAGAGTTTTAACAAAGGTAATTTCTTACCATAAAACTCGTTATAGCAGGTAACTGAATACTCCCCTATGTGTAATTAGAAATCTGCACATATACTGTATATAGAAATATACAAATGAAAATACTCCCCTGGTGGGCAAAATTATAGCTAATAATAATTCTTGTTTTTAAGGAGAGAATTATAATTAAACATTAAAATTCTTCATACAGGCAATCAAAATCCCATTATTTTTCATTCATAGCCTTTTAAATTATACTTTAAGGTGCGATTTAAACAAAAAAGGGATGTAACTCCTCTGCCTTAGGTTGATAATGCTAATTGAGCACACTTTTTTTGTATCCTATAAATTATTAAGTATGAAGTAAAGGAATGTATAATGAACTCTCGGAGTCAGTGTTAGGGTCTCCTGCCCTGTGCTGCCACGTCGTCATGGCAACCGGGAGACAAGTGCTAACGGAGTAACCTGAGCGCAGCTGATACTCCGGTTCGGGTCTTTTGCTGTGCAGTGGTTACAGGCTCTGTGCACGGCAGGGGATCCGGTGCTGGTTTTTGTGCTCACAGTCTGTGAGGTCTGAGTGGGGCGTGGACAGCACCTGCTTTATAAGGCCTCTTCTCAGGTTAAGCAGATGCTGCTGAATCTTTGTTGGTTAGTCAGTTCCTGAAAGTTAGCCAGTACTGTGTAGCTTTGTATTTGTTGTTGCTTACTGCAAATAGGCCTGGGGATTTGGTACTACACTCTGCCAATCCAGACCCAGCAGTAAGACTGGAGTCAGTCGTTTAACCTGCTGGGGTTCTTTTGCTACTCTGTGAACTTAGCAGGTTTGCGGCTGTATTCTCAGACTGCCTGCCTAAATCCTGTCTCACTGTGCAAGGTGTTCAGGTATTCAGTTTAGTGGCAGTAAGCTGAACCTGTGCACTGCAAGTGATGATTAGGATTGTGGAGACTCTCCTTGTGTCTATCATTCCATCTCTGACCAAGGAGTTTACTGCCACACCCGTTGGTAACCCTTTAGGGTTTTGCTGTTGCCCTTAGCAACAGCATTTCGGGTTCTCTACGTATTAAAACACAACATCTTGCTTTTTTCATCCGAGCATTCCTAATAATAGGGAGACACCCAGTTTCTTAGCCTCTGGGCTTCTCTGTCCACTTTGTGTTTATTTTGTTACCCTATCACCTTCTGTGTACGTAATGTCATATTCCCCAGTCTGTCTGTGAGTTCATTTGTTTTGCATCCCTATCCGTTCAGACACCAGTACATTCCTGCAGGCACTGGTGTGCATAACAGTTCAGACACCTGTACATTCCTGCAGGCACTGGTGTGCATAACATATTCAGCAGCCTAATACTCCTGTTGAAATTTTGTGGGAATATGGAGCATACCCCTCAAAATACGATGCAACAGGTGGTCGATAAGGTGCAGGTCCTGACTCGACAATTTAATGATTTGTCCATTAAAATGCACACCTCCCAGGCCACTGGCGGAACTCCCGCAGCAGCAGCAGCAGCACCTTCAGGGGTTAAGGAGCCAAAAGTAAATCTCCCGGATCGTTTTTCTGGAGATCGCTCGCAGTTCTTTTGTTTCAAGGAGAGCTGCAAGCTGTACTTCCGGCTTAGGCCTCAGTCTTCAGGGTCGGAGATTCAGCGGGTGGGCATAGTGATTTCCTTGCTACAAGGAGACCCACAGGTCTGGGCATATGGGTTGCAGCCTGACTGTCCGTCGCTTAAGTGTTGATGCTTTTTTTTACGGCACTGGGCATGTTGTATGATGACCCTGACAAGACGGCCTCAGCCGAGGCTCAGATTTTGATCCTTAAGCAAGGGCGAAGGCCAGTTGAGGTTTACTGTACGGAGTTTCGGAGGTTGGCCCATGATACCCAGTGGAATGACCCAGCCCTGAGACACCAGTACCGAAGAGGTCTTTCTAACCAGATAAAGGACCAACTGGTACAATATCCCTTGCCTGATAGTTTGGATCAGCTCATGCAGTTATCCATCCGGGTGGATAGGCGGCTGACAGAGCGTAGGCTTGAAAGGGAGACCGAGGTTTCCTTCTTTCCCAAGGGAACCTCAGACTCTGAGGAATTTTCCGAAGAGCCTATGCAGATTGGGGCTACCCGCCTCTCCTCGCGTGAGAAGACGCGGAGGAGACAGCAGGGGTTGTGTTTGTACTGTGGGAATAAAGGTCATGTGGTAGTATCATGCCCAGAAAAGCCGGAAAACTTCAGGGCCTGAGGGTGATGGGAAATATCCTGTCAGGCCAGAAGTCAGAATTTCCCAAGAAGACTTTTATCATTCCGGTGACCTTGAAGATCCTCGGTCAAACTGTCAAGACTGAGGCCTTTGTGGACAGTGGGGCCGACGGGGTTTTTATGGACCGCCAATTCGCCCTGAAACACTCTGTTCCTTTAGTACCCTTGGCATCGGAAATTGAGATTTGTGGGTTAAACGGGGAACCATTATCCCAAGGTAAAATTACCTCTTGCACTAGCCAGATTTCTTTGTTTATTGGAGCCACACACTCTGAAAAATTGTCCTTTTATGTGACTGTACTTTTGCCCCATTGGTGTTGGGGTTACCCTGGTTAAGGGCCCACAATCCTCAATTTGACTGGGTCTCTGGGGAGATTCTTAGTTGGGGTACTGATTGTTTCAGGAGTTGCTTGAGCCTTCCAGTCAGGCTCTCGCAGCTAAATTTGCCAGGATTGCCAAGGTGTTATGCAGATTTTGCGGACGTGTTCTCCAAAAGAGTTGCAGAGGTACTACCTCCCCATCGCCCCTATGACTGTGCCATTGATTTGTTGCCAAATGCTAAGCTTCCCAAGAGCAGGTTGTACTCCCTGTCACGTCCTGAGACTCAGGCTATGGCAGAGTACATTCAGGAGAACTTGGCTAAGGGATTTATCAGACCTTCACAGTCTCCAGTTTGGTCGGGGTTCTTCTTCGTGGGTAAAAAGGACGGTTCGTTGCGACCCTGCATCGACTTCAGGGAATTGAACCGTATCACGATTAAAAACTCATACCCACTGCCTCTCATTTCGGTCTTGTTTGACCAGCTTCGTACTGCCACCATTTTTTCTAAGATTGACCTACGCGGGGCGTACAATCTAATCCGAATAAGAGAGGGGGATGAATGGAAGACTGCCTTTAATACCCACTCAGGGCATTATGAATATTTGGTGATGCCTTTTGGGGTCTGTAATGCCCCGGCAGTCTTCCAGGATTTCATGAACGATGTACTCAGGGAATATTTGGATAGATTCTTAGTTGTATACTTAATGACATCCTAATCTTCTCCCATTCCCTGGAGGAACATCGGAAGCATGTACACTTAGTCCTCCAGAAACTCAGAGACCACCGGCTTGGGGCGAAGCTGGAGAAGTGCAAATTTGAAGTTCAGCAAATCGCATTTCTAGGATATATTATCTCCCCAGAAGGTTTCCAAATGGAGGGTTCCAAGGTACAGGCAGTCCTGGATTGGGTGCAGCCCACTAGTTTGAAGGCGCTTCAGCGTTTCCTGGGCTTTGCGAATTTTTATAGACGATTTATTGCTGGATTTTCGTCTATAGTGGCGCCCTTGGTGGCACTCACTAAGAAAGGGGCGGATGTTGCTCACTGGTCTTGTGAGGCTAAAGCGGCTTTTGCCCGTCTCAAAAGGGCATTTGTCTCGGCCAAGGTGCTGCGACACCCAGATCCAGAGCGTCCTTTTGTGGTGGAGGTGGATGCCTCTGAGATGGGTATTGGGGCAGTGCTCTCTCAGATGGGAGTGTCTGATAATCGCCTTCATCCCTGTGCTTACTTTTCCCGTAAATTTTCGCCTGCCGAGATGAATTATGACGTGGGTAACCGGGAATTGTTGGCTATTAAGGATGCACTCGAGGAGTGGAGACACTGGCTTGAGGGGGCTAAGTTTGTGGTCTCAATTCTCACCGACCATAAGAATCTGGCATATTTAGAGTCAGCGAAGCGTCTCAATGCCAGGCAGGCACGATGGGCTTTGTTTTTTGCTCGCTTTAATTTTTTGATAACATATCGCCCTGGGTCAAAAAACATCAAGGCTGATGCGCTCTCGCGGAGTTTTGCTCCAATCCAGGAGACCACAGAGGAGCCGTTGCCCATTGTGTCCCCATCATGTATTAAAGTGGGCATTACCCAGGACCTCTTGTCATTAGTCCTTAGAGCACAGGAGCAGGCTCCTCCAGACCTTCCGGTAGGTCTTTTGTTTGTGCCTCCTAGGTTAAGACAGCGAGTGTTCCTGGAATTCCATGCCAAGAAGTCGGCAGGTCACCCGGGTATTGCCAGAACTCGGGAGTTGCTATCTAGGGCGGTGTGGTGGCCCTCAGTGGCTAAGGATGTGGATCAGTGGGTTCGGGCATGTGACATCTGTGCCCGAAATAAGACTCCTAGAGGGGTTCCTGTTGGCCCATTACATCCACTCTCTATCCCATCTAAGCCATGGACCCACATTTCAATGGATTTTGTGGTGGACTTGCCCAAATCCTCGGGGATGACAGCCATCTGGGTTGTCGTTGACAGGTTTTCGAAGATGGCGCACTTCGTTCCACTGGTTGGGCTGCCATCGGCCAGACTCCTGTCTGAATTATTTATGCTGCATGTTGTGCGTCTCCACGGGTTGCCACTTGATGTGGTCTCTGACCGCGGATCCCAGTTTGTGGCCAAATTCTGGAGGGCATTTTGTTCCGATCTCCAGATTTCTGTCAGCTTGTCGTCAGGCTACCATCCGCAGTCTAATGGGCAGACTGAAAGGGTGAACCAGTCCTTGGAGCAGTTCCTCAGGTGTTATGTCTCCAAGTGTCAGACTGACTGGGTTGCTCATCTGTCCATGGCGGAGTTTGCCTATAACAACGCGGCTCACTCTGCTACAGGGATCTCTCCCTTCCTTTGTGTGTATGGGCATCATCCTAAGGCCAATTCTTTTGACCCCCTGGACTCCACGCCTGGTGGTTCCTCTGTGGTTTCTGTCCTTAGAGGTATTTGGAGGAAAGTGAAGAAAGCCCTTGTGTCTGTGTCATTAGTGACCAAAAGGGTTTTTGATAAGCGGAGAAGACCCTGCAGCTTCAAATTAGGAGACTTTGTCTGGTTGTCTACCAAGAATTTGAAGTTGAGACAGCCATCTCATAAGTTAGGCCCCCGGTTCATCGGCCCTTATAAGATCACCAGGGTAATCAATCCGGTGGCATTTCAGTTAGACCTGCCCCGTTCTTTGGGTATCAATAAAACATTTCATTGTTCCCTTTTAAAACGGGCGATTAGTAATCCTTCTTCCAGTGGAAGACCTTCTCCTCTTCTAATACGTGGCCAGAAGGAGTTTGTTGTTGAAAGGATTCTTGACTCCAAGATGGTTCGGGGTCGGCTGTCATTTTTGGTGCACTGGAAGGGGTATGGCCCGGAGGAGCGGTCGTGGGTGCGCAGTTGTGATCTTCATGCCCCCAGACTGATACGCTCTTTCTTCTCGCAGTTCCGCGATAAACCCGGTGGTAGGGGTTCTTTGACCCCTCGTCAGAGGGGGGGTACTGTTAGGGTCTCCTGCCCTGTGCTGCCACGTCGTCATGGCAACCGGGAGATAAGTGCTAGCGGAGTAACCTGAGCGCAGCTGATACTCCGGTTCGGGTCTTTTGCTGTGCAGTGGTTACAGGCTCTGTGCACGGCAGGGGATCCGGTGCTGGTTTTTGTGCTCACAGTCTGTGAGGTCTGAGTGGGGCGTGGACAGCACCTGCTTTATAAGGCCTCTTCTCAGGTTAAGCAGATGCTGCTGAATCTTTGTTGGTTAGTCAGTTCCTGAAAGTTAGCCAGTACTGTGTAGCTTTGTATTTGTTGTTGCTTACTGCAAATAGGCCTGGGGATTTGGTACTACACTCTGCCAATCCAGACCTAGCAGTAAGACTGGAGTTAGTCGTTTAACCTGCTGGGGTTCTTTTGCTACTCTTTGAACTTAGCAGGTTTGCGGCTGTATTCTCAGACTGCCTGCCTAAATCCTGTCTCACTGTGCAAGGTGTTCAGGTATTCAGTTTAGTGGCAGTAAGCTGAACCTGTGCACTGCAAGTGATGATTAGGATTGTGGAGACTCTCCTTGTGTCTATCATTCCATCTCTGACCAAGGAGTTTACTGCCACACCCGTTGGTAACCCTTTAGGGTTTTGCTGTTGCCCTTAGCAACAGCATTTCGGGTTCTCTACGTATTAAAACACAACATCTTGCTTTTTTCATCCGAGCATTCCTAATAATAGGGAGACACCCAGTTTCTTAGCCTCTGGGCTTCTCTGTTCACTTTGTGTTTATTTTGTTACCCTATCACCTTCTGTGTATGTAATGTCATATTCCCCAGTCTGTCTGTGAGTTCATTTGTTTTGCATCCCTATCCGTTCAGACACCAGTACATTCCTGCAGGCACTGGTGTGCATAACAGTTCAGACACCAGTACATTCCTGCAGGCACTGGTGTGCATAACAGTCAGGCAAGATTGATTAAACATTTTTTACTGGAATCTTTATATTTTGATTGACAAGGAGTCACAATTCCAAAGTGATACGTGGAAAAGGCACTAAGAGGTGTATTTTTTTTCCAGATATACCTCAGAAAAAACAGCATCAGTAGTGGTTTTTCCCAGCAATTTTTTTTAAACTTTGACCCCCTTTATCTCAAAAACTGTGAGGCCTAGCGAAGACATTATTTGTCATGGGTTAGTAGCTACATGGTAGTATAAAGTGTACAAAGTATCATGAAAATCTGAGTCAGTGGGTGTCATGCCTGTGTAAACTAACATGGAATGGACATGGACACCAACTCAGAAGTTACAATTCCTAGGGATGATCTTCGATATGGTGCTTCAGAAGGTTTTGCTTCCTCTGGACAAATCTCTGGCGATACAAGAGCTGCTATTGGCTAGTTCGCCAAACTCATCGAGTCTTTGCACACCTTTGCATCCACCTACAGGGCAAGATGGTGGCTATATACAAAGCCATCCAGTACGGTCATTTTCATTGACCCTTTCAACTGGATCTCCTCTCAGTGTATGTGGTCACACAGCTACACTTCCATGGCTGGTGATCTCGACACAAGTCAGCCCTGCCAATCAACATTCTGGAGCTCTAGGTGGTTTACAATGCCCGTTACCTGTCTTTTCCTCCACTCAGAGGTCAGGCAATTTCGAGTCAAGTCAGAGAATGTCATCGCGGTGGCATAAATAGACAGGGTGGAACTCATAGCAGAGTAGCCATGCGGGAAGTAAGTCACATTCTCCTCTGGGCCGAAAAGTATGCCACAGCAATTTCAGCAATCTTCATCCCCTGCGTAGACAATTGGGAAGTGGATTTCCCAAGTCATTAGAATCTTCATCCAGGAGAATGGACGTTACATCCACTGGTCTTCATGCAGCTAGTACGTTGTTGGGGCGAGCCACAAATAGACCTCATTGCGTCCAGGCAAACCATCTGCTCCTTCAGTACTACTCCATAACTCGGGACCCAAAACCTGAGGCGGTTGACGACTTAATGACTCCTTCGATGTTTCAGCTCATCTACCTATTCCCGCCGTTTCCTCTTCTAACTCAAGTCCTCAAGCGCATAAATCATGAACATGCCTCAGTCATCCTCATAGCTCCACATTGGCATAGCAGAGCATGGTTGTCAGACCAGCTGCTTTTTCTAATAGATGACCCTTAGCCACTGGCTCACAGGGAGGACCTTCTCCAACACCGCATTGCTGAGAAAGATAGGTATTCCCAGGTCTGAGACGCTGACTATGCTTTGGGCCCAAAAGCATGCGACTTTAGTGCAGTGTTATTGTATTTAGAAAGCTGTCGAGGTGAGAAATTAAGTAGTTTCCTACCACGTCGTTCTGGTTGTCCTCACTCCTGCTTTCTCTTCAGACAGTGTTCTCGGCTGGATTAAAGCTAGGGTCTCTGAAAGTGCAGCTCTCTACTCTCTCCATCTCTCTTTTTTCAAGCGACTCCTCACCTTAATTCAGAAAGTGCAGACTTCTCCAGGGTGTGGTTAGACTTAAGCCTCCCTTTTGTTCCTCCTATTGCCCCATGGGACCTAAACCTGGTACTCTTTCCTCCAGTCATCCTTTTTCGAGCCTTTGGAAATGGCTGACTTAGTTTCTATACTGGAAGACAGTGATCTTTCTGGCTTTGGCTATGGCTAGAAGGTTTGGGAACTGGGTGCCTTGTCGTGAAGCTTTCCTTATCTAGTCTTCCATGAGGATAGAGCTGAACTCCACACAAAACAGGATTTACTGGCCAAAGTGGTTTCTTCTTTCAACCTTGTCCAGCCTATTGTGGTTCCTATTTTTTCAGAAGACTATCCATCCTCTCACTCTTTGGATGCGGTAAGTGCCTTGTGTATCTATATGAGCAGGACGGCTCAATTGAGGAAATTTAGATGAGTTCTTCATCTTCTTTGATCCAGCTAAGCTGGAGTTGCCTGCGTCAAAGCAGACGTTGCCTCTATGTATTCACCTCACTATTCGACAAGCCTATTTGACTTCTTCTTGAACTCCACTGACATACATTACTGCACACATTCAGTGGGATCCTCATGGGGGGCTGCCCAAGGGTTTCAGCCACACAACTGTGTTTTACAGCTACCTGGGTTAGACAAAATACTTTTGTCAGATTTTACCAATTTGATACCTTTGTGGCCCCTGAATCTCAATTTGGACATTCTGTGTTGCTGGTGTCTCAGCGCTCTCCCACCTGTGAATGGTGCTCTGGGACATCCCCACTGTCCTAAGCTTCCAGTGTCCCTTAGTGGATGAAAGAGAAAACAGGATTTTGGTACTTACCAGTAAATCCATTTTATCTTATTCCACAGGGGACACTGGACGCTCGCACTGTGCTATGTTTTCCTTCCATTGTCAGTTTGGTTGTGACTGCATCTGTTGTGCAGAATGTTATACAATTTTCATATTACATAGAAACATACACGTAAACATAGACATAAACATATTCTCTCATATGTTTAACCTCCTTCTCTAAAGTTCTGTTCTCTTTGTCTCTTCTCTGCTCAGTTTATCTAGGTGGTCTGTAGTGGGGCATAGAAGGGGATGAGCCAGTCACACTTATAAATTTAAAGTGCCAGCTCCACTTATCCACCTGTCTATACCCCAATGTCATAAGTCTCCAGTGTCCCATGTGGTATCGGAGAAATAGATGTACCAGTAAGTTCCTAGTGTCTGTACGGACCGAATGTATATGGACTATTCACTATTTGCTTTCTTGCATTAGCCATGTGTGGGTGCTTTTCATATTTGTGTATAGCGTTTATTGGGCACTTTCGGTTTTGTTGTGTAATGCCTACTTGCTGGGCGTGCTCATTGATGTACACTGCTATGAGAGGGGGCCCCTGAGGCATTTGTGTTATGGTGTCAATAATGAATGATCATCTCCGCTTTTTGATTATATGTGTGATATATGATGTTTTTCTAGTGCAGCAGTGTAGGTAAGAATGTATTCTCAATTGTTTTCGTAAAATATATTCATACTTTATTTTTCTCTAACGTCCTAAGTGAATGCTGGGGACTCCGTAAGGACCATGGGGAATAGCGGCTCCGCAGGAGACTGGGCACATCTAAAGAAAGCTTTAGGACTATCTGGTGTGCACTGGCTCCTCCCCCTATGGCCCTCCTCCAAGCCTCAGTTAGATCTCTGTGCCCGAACGAGAAGGGTGCACACTAGGGGCTCTCCTGAGCTTCTTAGTGAAAGTTTTAGTTTAGGTTTTTTATTTTCAGTGAGACCTGCTGGCAACAGGCTCACTGCATCGAGGGACTAAGGGGAGAAGAAGCGAACTCACCTGCGTGCAGAGTGGATTGGGCTTCTTAGGCTACTGGACATTAGCTCCAGAGGGACGATCACAGGCCCAGCTTGGATGGGTCCCAGAGCCGCGCCGCCGGCCCCCTTACAGAGCCAGAAGGCAGAAGAGGTCCGGAAAATCGGCGGCAGAAGACGTCCTGTCTTCAACAAGGTAGCGCACAGCACTGCAGCTGTGCGCCATTGCTCTCACACACTTCACACTCCGGTCACTGAGGGTGCAGGGCGCTGGGGGGGGGGCGCCCTGAGACGCAATAAAAACACCTTGGATGGCAAAAAAAATGCATCACATATAGCTCCTGGGCTATATGGATGCATTTAACCCCTGTCAGAATACATAGAAAAACGGGAGATAAGGCCGCCGAGAAGGGGGCGGAGCCTATCTCCTCAGCACACTGGCGCCATTTTCCCTCACAGCTCCGTTGGAGGGAAGCTCCCTGGCTCTCCCCTGCAGTCACTACACTACAGAAAGGGTTAAAAAAAGAGAGGGGGGCACTAATTAGGCGCAGTATTAACTATACAGCAGCTATAAGGGGAAAAACACTTATATAAGGTTATCCCTGTATATATATAGCGCTCTGGTGTGTGCTGGCAAACTCTCCCTCTGTCTCCCCAAAGGGCTAGTGGGGTCCTGTCCTCTATCAGAGCATTCCCTGTGTGTGTGCTGTATGTCGGTACTTTTGTGTCGACATGTATGAGGAGAAAAATGATGTGGAGACGGAGCAGATTGCCTGTAATAGTGATGTCACCCCCTAGGGGGTCGACACCTGAGTGGATGAACTGTTGGAAGAAATTACGTGACAGTGTCAGCTCTGTATAAAAGACAGTGGTTGACATGAGACAGCCGGCTACTCAGCTTGTGCCTGTCCAGACGTCTCATAGGCCGTCAGGGGCTCTAAAGCGCCCGTTACCTCAGATGGCAGATGTAGACG
This sequence comes from Pseudophryne corroboree, assembly GCF_028390025.1. Taxonomy (NCBI): domain Eukaryota; kingdom Metazoa; phylum Chordata; class Amphibia; order Anura; family Myobatrachidae; genus Pseudophryne; species Pseudophryne corroboree. Next base: position 86,139,602 of record NC_086455.1, read on the forward strand.
CCGACACGGATACTGACTCCAGTGTCGACGGTGAAGAGACAAACGTGACTTCCAGTAGGGCCACACGTTACATGATTGAGGCAATGAAAAATGTTTTACACATTTCTGATAATACGAGTACCACCAAAAAGGGGTATTATGTTCGGTGAGGAAAAACTACCTGTAGTTTTCGTGAATCTGAGAAATTAAATGAGGTGTGTGATGATGCGTGGGTTTCCCCCGATAACAACTGATAATTTCTAAAATGTTATTGGCATTATATCCTTTCCCGCCAGAGGTTAGGGTGCGTTGGGAAACACCCCCTAGGGTGGATAAAGTGCTCACACGCTTGTAAGGGCTCTACCTCTCCTGAGATGGCCGCCCTTAAGGATCCTGCTGATAGAAAGCAGGAGGGTATCCTAAAATGTATTTACACACATACTGGTGTTATACTGCGACCAGCAATCGCCTCAGCCTGGATGTGCAGTGCTGGGTTGGCGTGGTCGGATTCCCTGACTGAAAATATTGATACCCTAGATAGGGACAGTATATTATTGCCTATAGAGCATTTAAAAGATGCATTTCTATATATGCGTGATGCACAGCGGAATATTTGCCGACTGGCATCAAGTCTAAGTGTGTTGTCCATTTCTGCCAGTAGAGGGTTATGGACACGACAGTGGTCAGGTGATGCGGATTCCAAACGGCATTTGGAAGTATTACCTTATTAAGGGGAGGAGTTATTTGGGGTCGGTCTTTCAGACCTGGTGGCCACGGCAACAGCTGGGAAATCCACGTTTGTACCCCAGGTCGCCTCTCAACATAAGAAGACGCCGTATTATCAGGCGCAGTCCTTTCGTGGGCAAGCGGGCAAAAGGTTCCTCTTTTCTGCCCCGTGACAGAGGGAGAGGAAAATAGGCTGCAGAAATCAGCCAGTTCCCAGGAACAGAAGCCCTCTCCCGCCTCTGCCAAGCCCTCAGTATGACGCTGGGGCTTTACAAGCAGAATCAGGCACGGTGGGGGCCCGTCTCAATGAATTTCAGCGCGCAGTGGGCTCACTCGCAAGTAGACCCCTGGATCCTTCAGGTGATATCTCAGGGGTACAAATTGGAATTCGAGACGTCTCCCCCTCGCCGTTTTCCTAAAGTCGGCTTTACCGACGTCTCCCTCTGACAGGGAGGCAGTTTTGGAAGCCATTCACAAGCTGTATTCCCAGCAGGTTATAATCAAGGTACCCCTCCTGCAACAGGGAACGGGGTATTATTCCACACTGTTGTGGTACCGAAGCCGGACGGCTCGGTGAGACCGATTCTAAATCAAAAATCTTTGAACACTTACATACGGAGGTTCAAATTCAAGTTGGAGTCACTCAGAGCAGTGATTGCGAACCTGGAAGAAGGGGACTACATGATGTCTCGGGACATCAAGGATGCTTACCTTCAAGTCCCAATTTACCCTTCTCACCAAGGGTACCTCAGGTTTATGGTACAGAACTGTCACTATCAGTTCAGACGCTGCCGTATGGATGGTCCACGGCACCCCGGGTCTTTACCAAGGTAATGGCCGAAATGATGATATTCCTTCGAAGGAAGGGAATTTTAGTTATCCCTTACTTGGACAATTCCCTGATAAGGGTAAGATCCAGGGAACAGTTGGAGGTCGGTGTAGCACTATCTCAGGTAGTGTTGCGGCAGCACGATTGGATTCTCAATATTCCAAAATCGCAGCTGGTTCCGACGACTTGTCTTCTGTTCCTAGGGATGATCCTGCACACAGTCCAGAAAAAGGTGTTTCTCCCGGAGGAGAAAGCCAGGGAGTTATCCGAGCTAGTCAGGAACCTTCTAAAACCGAGCCAAGTCTCAGTGCATCAATGCACAAGGGTTCTGGGTAAAATGGTGGCTTCCTACGAAGCAATCCCATTCGGCAGATTCCACGCAAGAACTTTCCAGTGGGACCTGCTGGACAAATGGTCCGGGTCGCATCTTCAGATGCATCAGCGGATAACCCTGTCACCAAGGACAAGGGTGTCCCTCCTGTGGTGGTTGCAGAGTGCTCATCTTCTAGAGGGCCGCAGATTCGGCATTCAGGACTGGGTCCTGGTGACCACGGATGCCAGCCTGCGAGGCTGGGGAGCAGTCACACAGGGAAGGAATATCCAGGGCTTATGGTCAAGCCTGGAGACATCACTTCACATAAATATCCTGAAGCTAAGGGACATTTACAATGCTCTAAGCTTAGCAAGACCTCTGCTTCAAGGTCAGCCGGTGTTGATCCAGTCGGACAACATCACGGCAGTCACCCACGTAAACAGACAGGGTGGCACAAGAAGCAGGAGGGCAATGGCAGAAGCTGCAAGGATACTTCGCTGGGCGGAAAATCATGTGATAGCACTGTCGGCAGTATTCATTCCGGGAGTGGACAACTGGGAAGCAGACTTCCTCAGCACGACCTCCACCCGGGAGAGTGGGGACTTCACCCAGAAGTCTTCCACATGATTATAAACCGTTGGGAAAAACTCGACCGGTATTGCGCCAGGTCCAGGGACCCTCAGGCAATAGCTGTAGACGCTCTGGTAACACCGTGGGTGTACCAGTCAGGGTATGTGTTCCCTCCTCTGCCTCTCATACCCAAGGTACTGAGATTGATAAGATGGAGAGGAGCAAGCACTATATTCGTGGCTCCGGATTGGCCAAGAAGGAGTTGGTAACCGGAACTTCAAGAGATGCTCACGGAGGATCCGTGGCCTCTACCTCTAAGAAGGGACCTGCTCCAGCAAGGACCCTGTCTGTTCCAAGACTTACCGCGGCTGCGTTTGACGGCATGGCGGTTGAACGCCGGATCCTGAAGGAAAAAAGGCATTCCGGATGAAGTCATCCCTATCCTGATCAAAGCCAGGAAGGATGTAACCGCAAAAACATTATCACCGCAATTGGCGAAAATATGTTGCGTGGTGCGAGGCCAGTAAGGCCCGACGGAGGAAATTCAACTGGGTCGATTCCTACATTTCCTGCAAACAGGAGTGTCTATGGGCCTGAAATTGGGGTCCATTAAGGTTCAAATTTCGGCCCTGTCAATTTTCTTCCAAAAAGAACTAGCTTCAGTCCCTGAAGTTCAGGCGTTTGTAAAAGGGGTACTGCATATACAGCCTCCTTTTGTGCCTCCAGTGGCACTTTGGGATCTCAATGTAGTTTTGAGTTCCAAAAGTCACATTGGTTTGAACCACTTAAATCTGTGGAGTTAAAATATCTCACATGGAAAGTGGTCATGCTGTTGGCCCTGGCCTGGGCCAGGCGCGTGTCAGAATTGGCGGCTTTATCCTGAAAAAGCCCTTATCTGATTTTCCATTCGGACAGGGCGGAATTGAGGACTCGTCCTCAGTTTCTCCCTAAGGTGGTTTCAGCGTTTCACCTGAACCAACCTATTTGTGGTGCCTGCGGCTACTAGGGACTTGGAGGACTCCAAGTTGCTAGACGTTGTCAGGGCCCTGAAAATATATGTTTCCAGGACGGCTGGAGTCAGGAAATCTGACTCGCTGTTTATCCTGTATGCACCCAACAAGCTGGGTGCTCCTGCTTCTAAGCAGACTATTGCTCGTTGGATTTGTAGTACAATTCAGCTTGCACATTCTGTGGCAGGCCTGCCACAGCCAAAAATCTGTAAATGCCCACTCCACAAGGAAGGTGGGCTCATCTTGGGCGGCTGCCCGAGGGGTCTCGGCTTTACAACTTTGCCGAGCAGCTACTTGGTCAGGAGCAAATACGTTTGTAAAATTCTACAAAATTGATATCCTGGCTGAGGAGGACCTGGAGTTCTCTCATTTGGTGCTGCAGAGTCATCCGCACTCTCCCGCCCGTTTGGGAGCTTTGGTATAATCCCCATGGTCCTTACGGAGTCCCCAGCATCCACTTAGGACGTTAGAGAAAATAAGAATTTACTTACCGATAATTCTATTTCTCATAGTCCGTAGTGGATGCTGGGCGCCCATCCCAAGTGCGGATTGTCTGCAATACTGGTACATAGTTATTGTTACCAAAAAAACCGGGTTATTGCTGTAGTGAGCCATCTTTTCTAGAGGCTCCTCTGTTATCATGCTGTTAACTGGGTTCAGATCACAAGTTGTACGGTGTGATTGGTGTGGCTGGTATGAGTCTTACCCGGGATTCAAAATCCTTCCTTATTGTGTACGCTCGTCCGAGCACAGTATCCTAGCTGAGGCTTGGAGGAGGGTCATAGGGGGAGGAGCCAGTGCAGACCAGATAGTCCTAAAGCTTTCTTTAGATGTGCCCAGTCTCCTGCGGAGCCACTATTCCCCATGGTCCTTACGGAGTCCCCAGCATCCACTACGGACTATGAGAAATAGAATTATCGGTAAGTAAATTCTTATTTTAAAAATATCAGTGTTCAACAAGCATTTATTATCGTCCACGTTACAGTTTAAAATCTAATTCATATGAAAAGTTAATCAGTTACTTTTAAACAATATAATATACATAACAATGTACACACATACTCAAAATGAAATTACTCACATATAACATTTAGCATTTTTCAGACTTCTTAGGTTTTGTCCTATTTTAGGTGCTGCAATGCACTATAGAGCAGCAATTTACTTCCAGCCCTTATTCAAAACAAAGCTGCTGGGTTTTTTTGCTGTTATTTTTCAATTTGCAGTACTGGTTTCTTTGTAGGGGAGACACCTTTTAGTGCTATGCTTACTCACTGGGATATTCAGCACAAGTCCATTTGTTGGCGCCCAGATTAATACACAATTTTAGCGTGGTATTTTCAATGTTTAACTCTTCTTCTGCTTGTGTATATCCTGTATGGAGTCCGAGTTGGTGAGGTGTCTGCCAGCAGACTGGTTCTCCTTTAAACGCATTTCACCCCTAAAAGGGTCTTCCTCAGGATGTGTGGAATTTTTGCCCTCTTCCCCGGACCCCAATAAGTACCGATTGAGTACTGCACCACCTACTTAGCCAACCGCTTGTAACATGTTGTTTGGCATTTCATCTCTCTTGTATTCTGTTTTTAGGGGGGGTACGCTTCATGCCACCGCTTCATTTATGTTTTCCTGTTCCTCCCTGCTGGTACATTTGTCAGCGGTTAGGTTGGCGCTGGCTGGCAGTTTATTTGGATATTGTTTTTTACTGCTCGGGGATGGCGGTTTCCTGTAGTGGTTGGCAGCTTATGGTTGGCGGTATTTACTGCCATATATTATCCCTTTAGAATAATTTTTCTTTATTTCTGTTGCATATCATTTTTTGGGTGTTGCCATGTGGCTGATACCTCTTTTGCTTACTCTGTTACTGTTATTTTATTTCTGGCTTTGCAGTGTTACTACTGGCATTTATGTTTGAAGCTGTTTATCATATTCTATCATACATATATTTCTCTAACGTCCTAGTGGATGCTGGAGACTCCGTAAGGACCATGGGGAATAGACGGGCTCCGCAGGAGACTGGGCACTCTAAGAAAGATTTAGTACTACTGGTGTGCACTGGCTCCTCCCTCTATGCCCCTCCTCCAGACCTCAGTTAGAATCTGTGCCCGGAAGAAGCTGGGTGCATTTTAGTGAGCTCTCCTGAGCTTGCTATTAAGAAAGTATTTTAGTTAGGTTTTTTATTTTCAGAGAGCTTCTGCTGACAACAGACTCTCTGCTACGTGGGACTGAGGGGAGAGAAGCAAACCTACTAACTGCGGCTAGGTTGCGCTTCTTAGGCTACTGGACACCATTCGCTCCAGAGGGATCGAACACAGGAACTTAACCTTGGTCGTCCGTTCCCGGAGCCGCGCCGCCGTCCCCCTCGCAGAGCCAGAAGACAGAAGCCGGCGGGTTGAAGCAAGAAGACGTCAAAATCGGCGGCAGAAGACTCCTGTCTTCATATGAGGTAGCGCACAGCACTGCAGCTGTGCGCCATTGCTCCCACACTAACCCACACACTCCGGTCACTGTAGGGTGCAGGGCGCAGTGGGGGGCGCCCTGAGCAGCAATTGAGTACCTCCTGTCAAAAAGCAGCATATATACAGCTGGGCACTGTAATATGCATGAGCCCCCGCCATTATTTTTACACAAAATCGCGGGACAGAAGCCCGCCGCTGAGGGGGCGGGGCTTCTTCCTCAGCACTCACCAGCGCCATTTTCTCTCCACAGCTGAGAGGAAGCTCCCCAGGCTCTCCCCTGCAGAAGCACGATAGAAGAGGGTGAAAAAGAGAGGGGGGCACATAAATTTGGCATAAAAACAATATATACAGCAGCTACTGGGTTAACACTAAGTTACTGTGTGATTCCTGGGTCATATAGCGCTGGGGTGTGTGCTGGCATACTCTCTCTCTGTCTCTCCAAAGGGCATTGTGGGGGAACTGTCTTCAAATAGAGCATCCCCTGTGTGTGTGGTGTGTCGGTACGTGTGTGTCGACATGTCTGAGGTAAAAGGCTCCCCTAAGGAGGAGATAGAGCAAATATGTGTGTGAGAGGGTGTCTCCGTTGACAACGCAGACACCTGTTTGGATATGTGTAAGTGCTAAGGTGAATTTATTGCACAAAAGATTAGAGAACAGACAGGAAATCTACCCATGTCTGTCCCTATGGCGCAGAGACCTTCAGAGTTTCACAATGCTCACTATCCAAAATAATAAACACTGATATCGACACGGAGTTTGACTCCAGTGTCGACTACGATAATGCAAAGTTACAGCCAAAATGGCAGAAAAGTATTCAATATATGATTATTGTAATAAAAGATGATTTGCATATCACTGATAACTCATTTGTCCCTGACACAAGGGTACACATGTTTAAGGGGAAGAAAGCTGAGGTAAATTTCCCTCCTCTCATGAGGAAAAAGAGCGGGAATCTCCAGACAAGAGACTGCAGCTTCCCACAAAGAATTCTCAGGCAGTATCCTTTCCCCACTAGGGCCAGGATGTGATGGGAATCTTCCCCTAGGGTGTCACGTTTGCCCAGAAGGTAGCCCTAGCTATTCTCAGGGATTTTGCAGATAGCGTGCACATTCTGGTACACTACTCAGACCGGCGATTGTGTCGGCATGGGTTTATAGCGCTGGGGCGGCGTGGACAGGTACCTTATCAGCAGAAATTGAGACCCTAGTATGTATATATATATATATATATATATATGTATATAGAGAGATATGTATATATATTAAAGATGCTGTCTTAAGAGATATATATAATCAAACATGCCCAAAGAGACATGAGTATACTGGGTCCTAGAGTCAAAGCTATGTCGATTTCTGCTTGACGTGTCCTATAGAATATGCAATGGACAGATGATGCCAACTTAAGTGGCATATGGAAGGCTGAGGATTGTGTGGAGAAGGGTTCTCTGACCTGGTCTCCACGGCTATAGCTGGTAATTCTGACATTTTACCTTATATTCCTGCACAGCCTAGGAAAGCACGTCATTATCAAATGCAGCTTTTCGAACAAAGAAACAAGAAAGTCCGAGATGCGTCCTTTCTTGCCAGAGGCGGGGCCAGAGGAAAGAAGCTGCACAACACAGCTAGTTCCCAGGAACAGAAGTCCTCCCCGGCCTCTATGAAAATCCACCGCATGTCGCTGGGGCTCCACAGACGGAGCTAGGCCCGGTGGGGGCACGCTTTCGTAAGTTCTGCAACAAGTGGGTTCACTCCCTGTTAGATCCCCGGGCAATAGATATTGTGTCTCAGGGATACAAGCTGGACTTTGAGAAGATGCCTCCTCACTGATGGCCCTGCCGGCTTCCCCCCACGAGAGGGAAACAGGGTTAACTGCAATTCACAAATTGTAGCTTCAACAGGTGGTGGTCAAGGTTCCCCTCCTTCGACAAGGAGGGGGTTATTATTCGACCATGTGGTAGTCCCCGAAACCAGACGGTTCGGTCAGACCCATATTGAATTTAAAATCCCTGAACATATACCTGAAAAGGATGAAGTTCAAGATGGAATCGCTAAGAGCAGTCGTTACAAGCTTGAAAGGGGGAGATTTTATCGTGACTCGGGACATAAAGGAGGTATACCTTCATGTCCCCATTTATTCAACTCATCAGGCGTACCTCAGAATTGCGGTACGGGATTGTCATTATCAATTTCAGACGTTGCCGTTTGGTCTCTCCACGGCCCCGAGAATATTCACCAAGGTAATGGCGGAAATGATGGTGCTCCTGCGGAAGCAAGGTGTCACTATTATCACGTACTTGGACGATCTCCTCATAAAAGCGAGATCAAGAGAGCAGTGGCTGAACAGCGTATCGCTTTCTCTGGAAGTGTAACGGCAACACGGCTGGATTCTATATATTCCAAAGTCGCAGTTGGTTCCTACAGCTCATCTGCCTCTCCTAGGCATGATCCTTGACACAGACCAGAAAAGGGTTTATCTCCCGATAGAGAGAGCTCAGGAGCTCGTGACACTGGTCAGGAATCTATTAAAACCAAAACAGGTGTCAGTGCATCACTGCACTCGAGTCCTGGGAAGGATGGTGGCATCATACGAGGCCATTCCTTTCGGCAGGTTCCATGAGAGGACCTTCTGATGGGACTTACTGGACAAAGTGGTCCGGATCACATCTTTAGATGCATCGGTTAATCACCCTATCCCCCGCGGCCAGGGTGTCTCTCCGGCGGTGGCTGCAGAGTACTCACCGTCTCAAGGGCCGCAGGTTCGGCATTCAGGACTGGGTCCTGGTGACCACGGATGCAAGCCTCCGAGGGTGGGGGGCAGTCACTCAGGGAAGAAGTTTCCAAGGGCTGTGGTCAAGTCAGGAGACTTGCCTTCACATCAATATCCTGGAACTAAGGGCCATATACAACGCCCTAAGTCAAGCGGAGACCCTGCTTTGCAACCAATCGGTGATGATCCAAAACATCACCGCAGTGGCTCATGTAAACCGCCAAGGCGGCACAAGGAGCAGGGTGGCGAGGAAGCCACCAGAATTCTTCGATGGGCGGAGAATCCTGTACCTGCACTGTCAGCAGTGTTCATTCCGGGAGTGGACAACTGGGAAGCAGACTTCCTCAGCAGGCACGACCTCCACCCGGGAGAGGGGGGATTTCATCAAGAAGTCTTCGCGCAGATTGTAGGTCGGTGGGAACTGCCACAGGTGGACATGATGGCATCCCGCCTCAACAAAAAGCTACAGAGGTATTGCGCCAGGTCAAGAGACTCTCAGGCGATAGCTGTAGATGCACTGGTGACACCGTGGATGTTCCAGTCGGTTTATGTGTTTCCTCCTCTTCCTCTCTTACCCAAGGTGCTGAGAATCATAAGGAAAAGAGGAGTGAGAACAATACTCATTGTTCCGGATTGGCCAAGAAGAACTTGGTATCCAGAGCTGCAAGAAATGCTCACAGAGGACCCATGGCCTCTGCCTCTAGGGCAGGATCTGTTGCAGCAGGGACCTTGTATGTTCCAAGACTTACCGCAGCTGCGTTTGACGGCATGGCGGTTTAACTCCGGATCCTAGTAGAAAAAAGGGATTCCGGATGAGGTTATTCCTACGCTGATAAAGGCTAGGAAGGACGTGACGGCTAAACATTATCACCGTATACGGTGAAAATATGTTGCTGGGTGTGAGGCCAGGAATGCCTCTACAGAGGAATTCCAGCTGGGCCGTTTCCTTCACTTCCTACAGTCGGGAGTGACTTTGGGCCTAGAATTGGGGTCCATTAAGGTCCAGATTTCGACCCTATCCATTTTCTTTCATAAAAAACTAGCTTCTCTACCTGAAGTTCAGACGTTTGTAAAGGGAGTGCTGCATATTCAGCCCCCTTTTGTGCCACCAGTGGCACCTTGGGATCTTAACGTGGTGTTGAGTTTCCTGAAATCTCACTGGTTTGAGCCGCTTAAGACCGTGGAGTTAAAATATCTCACGTGGAAAGTGGTCATGCTTTTGGCCTTCGCTTCGGCTAGGCGTGTGTCAGAATTGGCGGCTTTGTCATGTAAAAGCCCCTATCTGGTTTTCCATATGGACAGGGCAGAATTACGGACTCGTCCACAATTTCTGCCAAAGGTGGTGTCATCTTTTTATTTGAACCAACCTATTGTGGTGCCAGCGGCTACTCGTGACTTGGAGGATTCCAAGTTACTAGATGTAGTCAGGGCTTTGAAGATTTATGTAGCCAGAACGGCTGTAGTCGGGAAAACTGACTCGCTGTTTATCCTGTATGCATCCAACAAGCTGGGTGCTCCTGCTTAAAAGCAAACTATTGCTCGCTCGATCTGTAACACGATTCAGCAGGCTCATTCTGCGGCTGGCTTGCCGCCTCCAAAATCAGTAAAAGCCCATTCCACAAGGAAGGTGGGCTCTTCTTGGGCGGCTGCCCAAGGGGTCTCGGCATTACAGCTTTGCCGAGCAGCTACTTGGTCGGGTTCAAACACTTTTGCAAAGTTCTACAAGTTTGATACCCTGGCTGAGGAGGACCTTGTGTTTGCTCTATCGGTGCTGCAGAGTCATCCGCACTCTCCCGCCCGTTTGGGAGCTTTGGTATAATCCCCATGGTCCTTACGGAGTCCCCAGCATCCACTAGGACGTTAGAGAAAATAAGATTTTACTCACCGGTAAATCTATTTCTCGTAGTCCGTAGTGGATGCTGGGCGCCCGTCCCAAGTGCGGACTTCTTCTGCAATACTTGTATATAGTTATTGCTTAAATAAGGGTTATGTTATGGTTGCATCAGGTTTGTATGATGCTCTGTTGTTGTTCATACTGTTGACTGGGTATGTTATCACAAGTTATACGGTGTGGCTGGTATGAGTCTTACCCTGGATTCCAAAATCCTTTTCTTGTAATGTCAGCTCTTCCGGGCACAGTTTCCTTAACTGAGGTCTGGAGGAGGGGCATAGAGGGAGGAGCCAGTGCACACCAGTAGTACTAAATCTTTCTTAGAGTGCCCAGTCTCCTGCGGAGCCCGTCTATTCCCCATGGTCCTTATGGAGTCCCCAGCATCCACTACGGACTACGAGAAATAGATTTACTGGTGAGTAAAATCTTATTATTTTGAGGTATTTCAGGGTATACCTTGCTTTATTCTCAGCAGCAACACATTAAGGTTATAGACATAGACTAAACGCAGAGCTTTAACCCCCCCCTTCCTTTCTGCTTTATGATTTATGTCTTGACAAAGGTGCCTTGAGGTCCGAAACATCAACTGTCTGTAAGATGTTCTTTGCAAGTTATTATTAAACTACTTTTTTTTTTTTTTTTTTTTTTTTTTGCTGCTATCGGGGTATATTTACTAAGTTTGATTTGGTATTCATTTTTGTGAGTCTTAAAAATCGACTGAAATCGATTCTATTCGAACTGCAAAATCTCTTAAAAAAAATCCCCAATTTACTAATAATCAATTTTGCATTCGATTTTCAAATCGAATTTGATTTTGGTTGTTTCATGCAAGGGATTTTGTGTTCAGTTTATGACATACTTTCCAAAATGGAACCTCAAATCCCCATTAAAATCAAATGCAAAATCTAATTCAAAATCAAAGAGAACATCCTCATTCCTTCCTATTGTGCCAAATGTATGAAATGAATAGTAATTAAAGAAGAAACTCTCTTTACACGGTTTAATACAAACACCTAACTGAAGGTACTGTGATATTTAAAAATCTTAGAGCTAAAATAGTTGGCAATAAGCATATCCCTAATCTGACTTCCGGCCTGCCTTCCAATTTTTGTGCTCACTTATTTGTTGTTAACAAAACATTTACCTGCTTGCTGTTTATTGCAAAATCTGGGGAGAGTGGTTTAATGAATGCACGATTATGCAATAGACAGCAGCAGAGCACAATATTGGAAACTTTTACCAGATATAATAAAATGCCTACCGATTTAGCAACATTGTTGGTGCATTGTGTCATGGATTGGTTGGCTATGTGTGCCTCGTTATACTTATGCTCAGCAGGATTTTGATAATTTGACATTGGAGTCAAGCCAGGAGCAACAGCTATAGCCTAAATCACCTGTTTAGTGGGTGGAGGTGTGTGAATTAAAATATGGTAACAAGTACTATTAGCTTCATTAACACACACAGGTAACTTTCCCAACAATCATCCCTCTGGCATTTGAACCGCCTCAAATATTGCAGTTAGGGATGAATTGCTGTGGATGTAGGCATCATTGCACAAACCAGTATAACCAGTCGCAACACTCATGATTTGATGCTCCTGGGTTCTCTCATTCAGGTGGTGATTTGCTGGTAGCTGCCCAGCATAGCATAACCTTGTACAGCCATTATTCCTACACTACACTGCCCCTTATGTTTTTGGGAACTTCTGCAGTCATCACTATCAATTTCCAAGCAATACAATGGTGTTTAGAAGCTCAATTCGAATGTCTGTCATTCTATTCATTTGGAGATCTGAAGTTCATTTTAGAGTTCGATTTGAAATAGATTTGAAATCAAATTTTAGTAAATGAGGGGATCCTGTATTCGACTATGGGAAAACATTGATGTTTTTCAGAAATTGGATTTGGAGTGGGATTTGAATTGAAATTGGTTTTAGAATCGATTTGATATTCGATTTTGCCTTTAGTAAATATCTTAAATCGAAATTAAGTGGAAATCAAATGCCAAATCCCTCAAATCTGAATGATAATAAATACTGTATACTCCCTGGTAAGTGTCTGTATCTCTGGGAAAAATAAATAAATAGAATTTTATATATATATATATATATATATATATATATATATATATAAAAAAAATATCTCAATCCCAAATTTGCCCTTATCTTGCGCTATTCGAGCAGCAGCACCTCCAAAACAATCCTCCTGTTAGTGATGATCCAAACCATGTATCACCACCAAATGAATCAGAGGGCACTTAATTGCTTTCTAATAGACCAGCAATCCATACAGATAGTCAATATGTCTCAGTAGAAAAACATTTTTTTAATAAAAATATGCTCAATTCAACATTGATAGATCAGCAAACCCTTTTTCACATACACATAATATTGAACATAATTATATGTCAGCAGATAGTAACAGTGGGGTATTGCTCTTTACAATACTGACGCGTTTCGTCCTGAAAGGACTTATTCAGAAGGGTGATCTGTACAGCTGGTAAAAACATACAATTATAAAGACATACAATATAAATACAATTATAAGGACATACAGTAAAAAGGAGGACATAAATTTGGGCATAACAATAAGATCTCAAATAAAACAGAAATCCATACAAATAAAATATATCTACATACGCATATACATATATAAGTTTTAATTGAAAAGTATACAACGTAATAATATATGATGCAAGTTGTAATGTGCATCCACCCATACAAATCATCATATGGATGGCTTAATATAATAGATTCCCAAAGATTAAATAATATACTAAATTACTATGGATAGATCATGCCATTCATATTACTTTTAGAAATATTAGATCCATAATGAAATATATATTTTTTTTTTGTTAAAGAGGCCTCAGTATATTTCTATGAAGGATCAATCAGCCAATAAAGCTGGCTCATGATAATATTTATATATACATGAAATACCTACTGGTACATATATAGATTTTTATTTATTAGTTTGGATGGAAAAAGTCACTACCATAAATACTTTTATATATAATCTTAACTTACTCAAAATTGAAATGAAATGGTCTCATTCATGCTGTGAACGGGTCCATTCGCAAATGAATATCCCACAATAGACCAGAGATAAAATGATGACACAAGTATAATAATATATGTGTATGTATGTATATATATATATATATATATATATATATAACTATATATAACTTGAAGAAAAGACTGCGGCACTCAGGGTCTTGTGGCTGAATAATGTGTACAGGTTGAGTATCCCATATCCAAATATTCCGAAATACGGAATATTCCGAAATACGTACTTTTTTGAGTGAGACTGAGATAGTGAAACCTTTGTTTTTTGATGGCTCAGTGTACACAAACTTTGTTTAATACTCAAAGTTATTAAAAATATTGTATTAAATGAACTTCAGACTGTGTGTATAAGGTGTATATGAAACATAAGTGAATTCTGTGAATGTACACACACTTTGTTTAATGCACAAAGTTATAAAAAATATTGGCTAAAATGACCTTCAGGCTGTGTGTATAAGGTGTATATGAAACATAAATGCATTCTGTGCTTAGATTTAGGTCCCATCACCATAATATCTCGTTATGGTATGCAATTATTCCAAAATACAGAAAAATCCGATATCCAAAATTCCTCTGGTCCCAAGCATTTTGGATAAGGGATACTCAACCTGTATTAAAAATTCACAGCATGAGGCATCAACGTTTCGGGTGTCTAACCCCTTTGTCAAGATGTGAGAGAGTGTGTATAGTGAGAAAAGGACTTACCTAAATAAAGAGGGTAGCCCGCCAAACCGCCGGAGTGCGACCACCCGTGTTCCCGGTGCGTGCCCTTTGCGGCGCTGAAAGGTGACGTGTTGGTGCGTCTCAAGAGTGACGGGGCTGCTCCGTTGCTGAGCAACGGCGGGGACGCTGTGAAACAGGTGGCTGTGTAAGAACTAGAGATGATGCAGAGACATCACTGGGCTAAACACCACGAACACCAATGAAACAATACAGTGCGGGTGAAGTGTCGACCTGTATTGAAAATAAAGAATAGTAAACAATGCCCTGATAAATACATATAATAATATACATGCAATGGGGAAAATTAACCCAGTGAAAGCCCCAGTTTGCTGAGCGGTGACGGGCGTGGGACAGGTCAACCAAGGGGGCATATGGCAAGCCACTGTATCTAAAAGAGGAAAGAAAGCCACCAAAGAAATATGGTTAAATAACCAAGAAATGTTAGGGGAACAGAAATAGCAGCAAATTGGGAATAAAGCAAATGTCCAGTAAATCAAATGACCAATACATTGTGTGTTCTAATGCAGGACCCTGTAAAGAAAATGTTAAGGAGTCCAGAAAAGCCTGATATATAATACTGTAGTAACTAAATAACTATTGGTCCAGTACAAAGGTCGACACTAGGATCCCTTGTCGAATGGCTAAATACAGTAAAGGATTATCCGAAGGTACTCCACACTATTCTTTCGTTGAGGCCGTCTGGCTGAGTGGTGTTGAGCCTAAATATCCAGGACGCTTCTTTACGAAGTAGAGAACCGTCCCGGTCCCCACCCCGAAGAGATTTCGGGACATGATCTATAACAATATGCTTAAGATCAGAAAGGCGGTGTCCTGCTTCATAGAAATGCCTGGCGACCGGTTGTTCAGAAGGGCTCCCAGCGAGGGCCGCCTTTATTGCAAAACGGTGTAAGGCCATATGTTCACGTAGAGATCTAATAGTCTTGCCCACGTAGCATAGGCCACATGGGCAAGTAATCAGATAAATGATGTGCGTAGATGTACATGTTACCACATGGTGAATAACTATCTTCTTTTCTCTGACGTCCTAGTGGATGCTGGGGACTTCGTAAGGACCATGGGGAATAGCGGCTCCGCAGGAGACTGGGCACAGCTAAGAAAGATTTAGGACTACCTGGTGTGCACTGGCTCCTCCCACTATGACCCTCCTCCAGACTTCAGTTAGAATCCTGTGCCCGGCTGAGCTGGATGCACACTAGGGGCTCTCCTGAGCTCCTAGAGAGAAAGTATATTTTAGGTTTTTTATTTTACAGTGAGATCTGCTGGCAACAGACTCTCACTGCAGCGAGGGACTAAGGGGAGAAGAAGCGAACCTACCTAACTGGTGGTAGCTTGGGCTTCTTAGGCTACTGGACACCGTTAGCTCCAGAGGGATCGACCGCATGGAACCGGCCATTGGTGTTCGGTCCCGGAGCCGCGCCGCCGGCCCCCTTACAGAGCCAGAAGCAAGAAGAATCCGGAAAATCGGCGGCAGAAGACATCAGTCTTCACCAAGGTAGCGCACAGCACTGCAGCTGTGCGCCATTGCTCCTCATACACACTTCACACTCCGGTCACTGAGGGTGCAGGGCGCTGGGGGGGGGCGCCCTGAGAAGCAATAAATACACCTTGGCTGGCAAATATATCACAATATATAGCCCCAGAGGCTATATATGTGATAAATACCCCTGCCAGAATCCATAAAAAAGCGGGAGAAAAGTCAGCCGAAAAAGGGGCGGAGCTATCTCCCTCAGCACACTGACGCCATTTCTCCCTCACTGCTCCGCTGGAAGGAAGCTCCCTGGCTCTCCCCTGCAGTCTACACTACAGAAAAGGGTAAAAAAGAGAGGGGGGGGCACTAAATTTAGGCGCAATATACATATAGCAGCTATAAGGGGATATAATTTAGTTAATCCCTGATTTATATAGCGCTCTGGTGTGTGCTGGCATACTCTCTCTCTGCCTCCCCAAAGGGCTTTGTGGGGTCCTGTCTTCTGTCAGAGCATTCCCTGTGTGTGTGCGGTGTGTCGGTACGGCTGTGTCGACATGTTTGATGAGGAGACTTATGTGGAGGAGGAGCAGGTGCCTATAAATGTGTTGTCACCCCCATCGGGGCAGATACCGGACTGGATGGACTTGTGGAAGGAATTACGCGAAAGTGTCGACTCCTTACATAAAAAATTTGAAGACATGCCAAATGCGGGGCAGCCGGCTTCTCAGCCCGTGCCTGCCCAGACGTCTCAAAAGTCATATGGGGCTCTAAAACGCCCGCTACCTCAGATGGCAGACACAGATGTCGACACGGATACTGATACCAGTGTCGACGACGAAGAGACTAATGTAATGTCCAATAGGGCCACTCGTTATATGATTGAGGCAATGAAAAAATGTTTACACATTTCTGAGGTGACCCCAGGTACCACAAAAAAGGGTATTATGTGTGGGGAGAAAAAACTACCAGTAGTTTTTCCCCCTTCTGAAGAATTGAATGAAGTGTGTGAACTAGCGTGGGCTTCCCCCGATAAAAAATTACTAATGGCGTACCCTTACCCGCCAGAGGATAAGTCACGTTGGGAAACACCCCCTAGGGTGGATAAAGCACTTACGCGCTTATCAAAAAAGGTGGCACTGCCGTCCCAGGATACGGCCGCCCTAAAGGAACCTGCTGACAGAAAGCAGGAGGCTCTCCAGAAAGCTATATATACACACACTGGTATTATACTGAGACCAGCTATTGCCTCAGCATGGATGTGCAGTGCTGCAGCTGCATGGTCAGACTCCCTGTCAGAAAACATTGACACCCTAGACAGGGACGCTATATTGCTAAACGTAGAGCATATTAAAGACGCTGTCTTTTACATAAGAGATGCACAGAGGGATATTTGCCGGCTGGCATAAAAAATAAGTGCACTGTCCATTTGTGCCAGGAGAGGGTTATGGACCCGGCAGTGGACAGGTGATGCAGATTCTAAAAGGCACATGGAAGTTTTGCCTTATAAGGGTGAGGAGTTGTTCGGGGATGGTCTTTCAGACTTAGTGTCCACAGCAACAGCTGGGAAGTCAGCATTTTTGCCACATGTCCCCTCACAACCAAAGAGAGCACCGTATTATCAGGTGCAGTCCTTTCGCCCCCAAAAGAGCAGATGGGGTAGAGGCGCGTCCTTTCTGCCCAGAGGCAGAGGTAGGGGAAAAAAGCTGCAGCATACAGCCACTTCCAAGGAACAAAAGTCCTCCCCCGCTTCTTCTGCTAAGTCCGCCGCATGACGCTGGGGCTCAGCAGGCGGAGCCAGGTAAGGTGGGGGGCCGTCTCAAAAACTTCAGCAATCAGTGGGCTCGCTCACAGGTAGATCCCTGGATCCTTCAAGTGGTATCTCAGGGATACAGGCTGGAATTCGAGACATCCCCCCCCCCCTCCGTTTACTCAAATCTGCCTTACCAACGACTCCTTCAGAAAGGGAGGCTGTGTTAGAGGCAATTCACAAGCTGTATTCCCAGCAGGTGATAGTCAAAGTGCCCCTACTTCAACAAGGACGGGGTTACTATTCCACAATGTTTGTGGTACCGAAACCGGACGGTTCGATGAGACCCATTTTAAATTTGAAATCCTTGAACACATATTTAAGAAAATTCAAGTTCAAGATGGAATCGCTCAGGGCGGTTATTGCAAGCCTGGAAGAGGGAGATTACATGGTATCTCTGGACATCAAGGATGCTTACCTGCATGTCCCCATTTACCATCCTCACCAGGAGTACCTCAGATTTGTGGTACAGGATTGACATTACCAAAACCGAAACAGGTGTCGGTGCATCATTGCACGCGAGTCCTGGGAAAGATGGTAGCTTCCTACGAAGAGATTCCATTCGGCAGGTTCCATGCCAGAACCTTTCAGTGGGACCTGTTGGACCAATGGTCCGGATCGCATCTTCAAATGCATCGGTTGATAACCCTGTCTCCAAGGACCAGGGTGTCTCTGCTGTGGTGGCTGCAGAGTGCTCATCTCAGAGAGGGCCGCAGATTCGGCATACAGGACTGGGTCCTGGTGACCACGGATGCCAGCCTTCGGGGCTGGGGTGCAGTCACACGGGGAAGAAACTTCCAAGGACTTTGGTCAAGTCAGGAGACTTCCCTACACATAAATGTTCTGGAACTGAGGGCCATTTACAATGCCCTAAGTCAAGCAAAGCCCCTGCTTCAAAACCAGCCGGTTCTGATCCAGTCAGACAACATCACGGCAGTCGCCCATGTAAATCGACAGGGCGGCACAAGAAGCAGGACGGCGATGGCAGAAGCCACAAGGATTCTCCGATGGGCGGAAAATCACGTGTTAGCACTGTCAGCAGTGTTCATTCCGGGAGTGGACAACTGGGAAGCAGACTTCCTCAGCAGGCACGACCTCCACCCGGGAGAGTGGGGACTTCATCCAGAAGTCTTCCAACTGATTGTAAACCGTTGGGAAAAGCCACAGGTGGACATGATGGCGTACCGCTTAAACAAAAAGCTAGAAAAATATTGTGCCAGGTCAAGAGACCCTCAGGTGATAGCTGTGGACGCTCTAGTGACACCGTGGGTGTACCGGTCGGTTTATGTGTTCCCTCCTCTTCCTCTCATACCCAAGGTACTGAGGATAATAAAGAAAAGAGGAGTAAGAACTATTCTCATTGTTCCAGATTGTCCAAGAAGGTCTTTGTACCCGGAACTTCAAGAATTAATCTCAGAGGACCCATGGCCTCTGCCGCTCAGACAGGACCTGCTGCTGCAGGGGCCCTGTCTGTTCCAAGACTTACCGCGGCTGCGTTTAACGGCATGGCGGTTGAACACCTGATCCTAAAAGAAAAGGGTATTCCGGAGGAAGTCATTCCTACGCTTATTAAAGCTAGAAAAGATGTAACCGTACAACATTATCACCGCATATGGCGAAAATATGTTGCGTGGTGTGAGGCCAGGAAGGCCCCAACGGAGGAATTCCAGCTAGGTCGATTTCTGCACTTCCTACAGTCAGGGGTGACTGTGGGCCTAAAACTGGGTTCCATTAAGGTCCAGATTTCGGCTCTGTCGATTTTCTTCCAAAAAGAACTGGCATCACTGCCTGAAGTTCAGACATTTGTCAAGGGAGTGCTGCATTTTCAGCCTCCTTTTGTGCCTCCAGTGGCACCGTGGGACCTCAACGTGGTGTTGGGTTTCCTAAAGTCACATTGGTTTGAGCCACTCAAAACCGTGGATTTAAAATATCTCACGTGGAAAGTGGTCATGCTTTTGGCCTTGGCTTCGGCAAGGCGTGTGTCAGAATTGGCGGCTTTGTCATGTAAAAGACCCTATTTGATTTTCCATATGGATAGGGCAGAATTGAGGACTCGTTCCCAGTTTCTTCCTAAGGTGGTATCAGCTTTTCACTTGAACCAACCTATCGTGGTGCCTGCGGCTACTCGGGACTTGGAGGACTCCAAGTTACTGGACGTAGTCAGGGCCTTGAAAATTTATGTTTCCAGGACGCCTGGAGTCAGAAGACTGACTCGCTATTTATCCTGTATGCACCAAACAAGATGGGTGCTCCTGCTTCAAAGCAGACTATTGCTCGCTGGATTTGTAGCACAATTCAGCTTGCGCATTCTGTGGCTGGCCTGCCACAGCCTAAATCTGTAAAAGCCCATTCCACGAGGAAAGTGGGCTCTTCTTGGGCGGCTGCCCGAGGGGTCTCGGCTTTACAACTTTGCCGAGCTGCTACTTGGTCAGGGGCAAACACGTTTGCAAAATTCTACAAATTTGATACCCTGGCTGAGGAGGACCTTGAGTTCTCTCATTCGGTGCTGCAGAGTCATCCGCACTCTCCCGCCCGTTTGGGAGCTTTGGTATAATCCCCATGGTCCTTACGGAGTCCCCAGCATCCACTAGGACGTCAGAGAAAATAAGATTTTACTCACCGGTATATCTATTTCTCGTAGTCCGTAGTGGATGCTGGGCGCCCGTCCCAAGTGCGGACTGTCTGCAATACTTGTATATAGTTATTGTTAACTACAAGGGTTATTGTTGAGCCATCTTTTGAGAGGCTCTGTTGTGTTCATACTGTTTACTGGGTATATTATCACGAGTTATACGGTGTGATTGGTGTGGCTGGTATGAGTCTTACCCGGGATTCAAAATCCTTCCTTCTTGTGTCAGCTCTTCAGGGCACAGTATCCTTACTGAAGTCTGGAGGAGGGTCATAGTGGGAGGAGCCAGTGCACACCAGGTAGTCCTAAATCTTTCTTAGCTGTGCCCAGTCTCCTGCGGAGCCGCTATTTCCAATGGTCCTTACGGAGTCCCCAGCATCCACTACGGACTACGAGAAATAGATTTACCGGTGAGTAAAATCTTATTATCCGTCAGTGGTACTGTAAAGGTAGAGCCCGCCAACATGTGGCTGCAGGTTGTGCATCCCAAACAACGATAGCAGCCTGGTTTTTTGGTCAAGAACGAGTCTTTCTGGAGCAGGGCAGAGGGACAAGAGATGTTGGAAATTTTGGTGTGTACTACCAAGTCCTTGATGTTGCGTCCCCTCTTGTAGCACATAATTGGAGTCTTATGACTGAAAGGGACGTGTGGATCTGTGGACACGATGGGCCACAGGGCCCTATTCGCTCTATTCAGCACTGGGCTGGAGGTATCGAATGTCGTGGTCCATGTGATTCTGTTGTCAATAGATCTAGCTTTGGTTTGCAACAAACTGTTGCGTGGTAGCTGTAGCACCTCTCTTTTGATGGCTTCTAGGGCAGTACATTCATATCCTCTGGCAATAAACTTTAACACCATTCTGTCCAATTCCTTCTCCAAGGATCCAGGCTGACTGTTGATTCGGGCTACCCTCATCATTTGGGACCTCGGAAGGCCTAACTTCAACGATCGAGGGTGATGGCTATTGGCCCGCAAGAGAGTGTTCTTGTCGGTGGGCTTATTGTATACACTGGTCTGTAGACTTCCCGCCCTAACAGTGACCTGAACGTCCAAATAATTGATAGATGACGTAGACTATTGATAGGTAATTTTGAGTGGTGAAGGTCTATCGTTGATGGATTCCAGCAAGAACTTCAGAGCTGGTACGCCTCCCGTCCAGATTATGAACAGGTCCTCTATGTACCTAGTGAACAGTGTGATGTATTGGGCAGTGGACTGATCCTGGAAAAACATGAGTGCCTCCTCCTTGAGCATGTATACGTCGGCATATGACGGTGCCACGTTACTTCCCATCGCGCAGCCGGTTCTCTGTTGGTAGAACCGGCCATCGAAAAGGAAGTAATTCCTAGTAAGGGTTAATTCCAACAAGGTCATGAAGAAGTCCAGATCGAAATCAGCCATCTTTTCTGTCGCCGTGGGGTCGCAGTCCAACAGGCTATACGTGTTGGAATCTGCCAGTTGAGTCAAAATCTCTGAACGGTAGTATGACATGTCCAGAATCACCACTCCGCCCCCTTTGTCGGCGGGGCGGATGACGATATCTGTGTAGAATCCCAAATTCCTGAGAGCTGTCCATTCTTGTTTGGATAGATTGTGATGATGTTGCTGGTTTGCCTTGGTCCACCATTCCGACGCCCCCTGCTTGAGTCAGGGCACCCCAACCCATTGATATGCATATCCTATACAGGATGATAGAGGAGTCGCCTCACTAGCTGCAGTGCTTCACTGAACTTAACACTTCCTTAGTTAGATCACGGAAAGCACGAGTCCAAGGCACTTAACACTTTTTTGACTGCAGCAAGCACTTTTTGCACCGTTGCACTTTTATTGATATTGAGCATCCCGTGGCTTTAATCATGAACCCCTTCCACAGCATCTCTCTAGAGGAGGTCAGGGGGTACAAGCACCTTAATATCAACAAAGGGGACTTGTACAGCTTCACTGATGAAGATGCCGACAGGCTGCGCTTCAAAGAGCAACTCTCTTTTGCAGACCAGCAACTGGGACCAGACGACCTGTTCCAACAAACTTAAACGGAGGGAGATCGATTTTTTATTGCATGGCATATCCCTCTCCGATTATCATAGAGAAAGTATGATCCCCAGAGGGTTCAGGGTTAGGAACTCCCCTACCATAGGGAGATATAACCCGGACTTCTGTAAAAAATGGATCGGGATCACTAACAAATGCAGTCTAGATCTTATGCTGCTGGTGATTGAGGAGGCCGGCAGAGAATTGAAGTTGGTCAAAGAAAAAAATTCTTCCTTTGAAGCTGACCATTTACCTACACTACAAAGAGATGAGTCACACGACTGGCTACAGAAATTGCGCTCCCAATGCGACAATTATCGCAGGGATCTAATCAAATTTAAGAAAAATAAGCACAACATTGTTCAAGAAGATTACGATAACAACAGAGTTTACAGGTGGGTAATGGGAGGCGGCTTTAACAACCCTCAGCGATTCCGCTCCAAACCTAGACAGGGCTGGCGTCGACGCAGGGAGAACATGTCTAGATCTGCGGTCTCGTCCAACAGCGACAGCAAATTTGCTGTCGCTGACTCTGATGGCTCCCAAGGAACACATGCCGTCCCTTAAGATTCGGCAGTTCCATCAACGTTCAAAACAAGAGGACGACCACCCGCAGGGGCGGCCAGGACACGAGACTCAAAAGAACGGGCTCCAAAAAAGAAAACATGATCTACAATCTTTCTCAACGTACCCTTACACCTGTCGAACTGGATGTTCTCAACAATGGTCTCTCATTTGTCCCCACTAACCAACATAGGAAACTTGATTGGAGGATAGACCTTTACCAGTTTGCCAGGAAGCTGCGTAGACAGGAATACTTTGCTCAACATCCCAAGCAAAATTCCGCCAACATACCTGTCTTCCAACCCTTTTTGAACAAAAGGAGCCAGTCTACTTTTGATCCCCAATCCACGAACCCTTCTATCAAATCATACATACGTTTGGTCGACGAAGCTTCCAACAAATGCACCAAGGCAAACCAGCAACATCATCACAATCTATCCAAACAAGAATGGACAGCTCTCAGGAATTTGGGATCCTACACAGATATCGTCATCCGCCCCGCCGACAAAGGGGGCGGAGTGGCGATTCTGGACATGTCATACTACCGTACAGAGATTTTGACTCAACTGGCAGATTCCAACACGTATAGCCTGTTGGACTGCGACCCCACGGCGACATATAAGCAGGAACTGGACACCATTCTGTCAGCAGCCTACTCACAAGACCTTATCTCCGACAAATTACACAAGGCTCTTACGCAGAAATTCCCGGTGGTTCCTGTTCTCTTTACTGTGCCCAAGATCCACAAGAATCTCCGGACCCCTCCCGGTCGCCCCATAATCTCTGCTCGACAGTCGTTATACCAACCAATATCTCAATTACTCGACACTATACTACAGCCACTAGTTCTAAGACAGCCGACATGCCTGAAAGATACCACCTCCTTTCTCCGTCTATTGGATAGTTATGGCACAGTTTCGGAGGGTGCCATTCTCTGCACGGTGGACATCTGCAGTTTATATACAAGCATTCCACACTCAGGTGGCCTCGAAGCTATGAGAACCTTCTTGGTGACAGAAAAGATGGCTGATTTCGATCTGGACTTCTTCATGACCTTGTTGGAATTAACCCTTACTAGGAATTACTTCCTTTTCGATGGCCGGTTCTACCAACAGAGAACCGGCTGCGCGATGGGAAGTAACGTGGCACCGTCATATGCTGACGTATACATGCTCAAGGAGGAGGCACTCATGTTTTTCCAGGATCAGTCCACTGCCCAATACATCACACTGTTCACTAGGTACATAGACGACCTCTTCATAATCTGGACGGGAGGCGAACCAGCTCCGAAGCTCTTGCTGGAATCCATCAACGATAGACCTTCACCACTCAAAATTACCTACCAATGGTCTACGTCATCTATCAATTATTTGGACGTTCAGGTCACTGTTAGGGCGGGAAGTCTACAGACCAGTGTATACAATAAGCCCACCGACAAGAACACTCTCTTGCGGGCCAATAGCCATCACCCTCGATCGTTGAAGTTAGGCCTTCTGAGGTCCCAAATGATGAGGGTAGCCCGAATCAACAGTCAGCCTGGATCCTTGGAGAAGGAATTGGACAGAATGGTGTTAAAGTTTATTGCCAGAGGATATGAATGTACTGCCCTAGAAGCCATCAAAAGAGAGGTGCTACAGCTACCACGCAACAGTTTGTTGCAAACCAAAGCTAGATCTATTGACAACAGAATCACATGGACCACGGCATTCAATACCTCCAGCCCAGTGCTGAATAGAGCGAATAGGGCCCTGTGGCCCATCGTGTCCACACCTCCCTTTCAGGCATAAGACTCCAATGATGTGCTACAAGAGGGGACGCAACATCAAGGACTTGGTAGTACACAACGACATTTCCAACATCTCTTGTCCCTCTGCCCTGCACCAGAAAGACTCATTCTTGACCAAAAAACCAGGCTGCTATCGTTGTTTGGGCTGCACAACCTGCAGCCACATGTTGACGGGCTCTACCTTTACAGTACCACTGACGGATAAGAAGATAGTTATCCGCCATGTGGTAACATGTACATCTACGCACATCATTTATCTGATTACTTGCCCATGTGGCCTATGTTACATGGGCAAGACTATTAGATCTCTACGTGAACGTATGGCCTTACACCGTTCTGCAATAAAGGCGGCCCTCGCTGGGAGCCCTTCTGAACAACCGGTCGCCAGGCATTTCTATGAAGCAGGACACCGCCTTTCTGATCTTAAGCATATTGTTATAAATCATGTCCCGAAATCTCTTCGGGGTGGGGACTGGGACGGTTCTCTACTTCGTAAAGGACCGTCCTGGATATTTAGGCTCAACACCACTCAGCCAGACGGCCTCAGCGAAAGAATAGTGTGGAGTACCTTCGGATAATCCTTTACTGTATTTAGCCATTCGACAAGGGATCCTAGTGTCGACCTTCGAACTGGACCAATAGTTATTTAGTTACTACAGTATTATATATCAGGCTTTTCTGGACTCCTTAACATTTTCTTTACAGGGTCCTGCATTAGAACACACAATGTATTGGTCATTTGATTTACTGGACATTTGCTTTATTCCCAATTTGCTGCTATTTCTGTTCCCCTAACGTTTCTTGGTTATTTAACCATATTTCTTTGGTGGCTTTCTTTCCTCTTTTAGATACAGTGGCTTGCCATATGCCCCCTTGGTTGACCTGTCCCACGCCCGTCACCGCTCAGCAAACTGCGGCTTTCACGGGGTTAATTTTCCCCATTGCATGTATATTTCTCTAACGTCCTAAGTGGATGCTGGGGACTCCGTCAGGACCATGGGGTTTAGCGGCTCCGCAGGAGACAGGGCACAATAATAAAAGCTTTAGGATCAGGTGGTGTGCACTGGCTCCTCCCCCTATGACCCTCCTCCAAGCCTCAGTTAGATTTTTGTGCCCGGCCGAGAAGGGTGCAATCTAGGTGGCTCTCCTGAGCTGCTTAGAATAAAAGTTTAAGTTAGGTTTTTTATTTTCAGTGAGTCCTGCTGGCAACAGGCTCACTGCTACGAGGGACTTAGGGGAGAGAAGTAAACTCACCTGCGTGCAGGATGGATTTGCTTCTTAGGCTACTGGACACCATTAGCTCCAGAGGGAGTCGGAACACAGGTCTCACCCTGGGGTTCGTACCGGAGCCGTGCCGCCGACCCCCCTTGCAGATGCCGAAGTTGAAGAGGTCCAGAAACAGGCGGCAGAAGACTTTCAGTCTTCATAAGGTAGCGCACAGCACTGCAGCTGTGCGCCATTGTTGTCAGCACACTTCATACCAGCGGTCACTGAGGGTGCAGGGCGCTGGGGGGGGCGCCCTGGGCAGCAATGTATTATACCTTTTTTATGGCTAAAATAAATCACATATAGCCCTTGAGGCTATATGGATGTATTTAACCCCTGCCAGATCTCACAAACTCCGGGAGAAGAGCCCGCCGTTTTAGGGGGCGGGGCCTATTCTCCTCAGCACACGGCGCCATTTTCCTGCTCAGCTCTGCTGTGAGGAAGGCTCCCAGGCTCTCCCCTGCACTGCACTACAGAAACAGGGTTAAAACAGAGAGGGGGGGCACTTATTTGGCGATATGATTACATATGTGAAAATGCTATAAGGGAAAACACTTGTATAAGGGGTTGTCCCTGTATAATTATAGCGTTTTTGGTGTGTGCTGGCAAACTCTCCCTCTGTCTCCCCAAAGGGCTAGTGGGGTCCTCTCCTCTATCAGAGCATTCCCTGTGTGTGTGCTGTGTGTCGGTACGTGTGTGTCGACATGTAGGAGGACGATGTTGGTGAGGAGGCGGAGCAAATTGCCTGTATTGGTGATGTCACTCTCTAGGGAGTCGACACCGGAATGGATGGCTTATTTAGGAATTACGTGATAATGTCAACACGATGCAAGGTCGGTTGACGACATGAGACGGCCGGCAAACAAATTAGTACCTGTCCAGGCGTCTCAGACACCGTCAGGGGCTTGTAAAAACGCCCATTTACCTCACACGGACACTGACTTCAGTGTCGACGGTGAAGAAACAAACGTATTTTCCTTTAGGGCCACACGTTACATGTTAAGGTCAATGAAGGAGGTGTTACATATTTCTGATACTACAAGTACCACAAATAAGGGTATTATGTAGGGTGGGAATAATCTACTTGTAGTTTTTCCTGAATCAGATAAATTAAAGTGTGTGATGATACGTGGGTTTCCTCCGATAGAAAATTATTGGAGGTATACCCTTTCCCGCCAGAAGTGAGGGCGAGTTGGGAAACACACCTTAGAGTGGATAAGGCGCTCACACGCTTATAAAAACAAGTGGCGTTACCGTCTCCAGATACGGCCGCCCTCAAAGAACCAGCTGATAGGAAGCTGAAAAATATCCTAAAAAGTATATACACACATACTGGTGTTATACTACGACCAGCAATCGCCTCAGCCTGGATGTGCAGCGCTGGGGGGGCTTGGTCGGATTTCCTGACTGAAAATATTGATACCCTTGACAGGAACAATATTTTATTGACTATAGAGCATTTTAAGGATGCATTTCTATATATGCGAGATGCGCATTCTGGCATCAAGAGTAGATGTGATGTCCATATCTGCCAGACGATGTTTATAGACACGACAGTGGTCAGGTGATGCAGATTCCAGACGGCACATGGAAGTATTGCCGTATAAAGGGGCGGTCCATCGGACCTGGTGGCCATGGCAACAGCTGGAAAATCCACTTTTGTTACCCCAAGTCACATCTCAGCAGAAAAGGACACAGTCTTTTCAGTCTCAGTCCTTTCGTACCCATAAAGGCAGGCGGGCAAAAGGCCAGTCATATCTGCCCAGGGTTAGAGGAAAGGGAAGAAGACTGCAGCAGGCAGCCCATTCCCAGGAACAGAAGTCCTCCACAGCTTCTGCCAAGTCCGCAGCATGATGCTGGGGCCATACAAGCGGACTCAGGTGCGGTGGGGGGTCATCTCAAGAGTTTCAGCACGCAGTGGGCTCACTCGCAAGTGGACTCCTGGATCCTACACGTAGTATCCCAGGTGAGCGGGTCTCCCGGTGAGCGGCGGTCGTCTACACATGTGGTGCTCTTGTGTTGTAGTGATATCTCCACCTTTTAATCACATATCCAACCTTGAAGAAGTGCTAGGTACAGCACGAAACGCGTTGGTGGATAGCGGTATTACAAGGACATTCTGCCGCCGGAGAGATCGGACGCCGCCGAGTGACGTCACCCGCTAAACCCCGCCACACTCCGCCTCTCCGCTGGACGCAGCGGTGGAGGAGAAGAACATCTAAGCCACGGACAGCGACTTTTACCATCAGGCTGAGGAATCCCGTGGACTGGGAGTGAGGTAGGGATAGTTAGATCTCTCATGGACTGTGCCATACCGCAACAAAGCTCCTAAAAAGAGCTGTAAACATATGCTAATAAAACAACTTTTTTACAGGTGCCACATAACTTTTCTAAGCGCTCATTACTGTTTATCAATTTCCATTATTTTATTTGAGCAGCTTTAGTAACACAAAGCGCATGAAACATTATATTTACAGCTTTCCTGATAAGGGCAAGGTCCAGAGAACAGTTGGCGGTCGGAGTAGCACTATCTCAAGTAGTTCTACGACAGCACGAGTGGATTCTAAATATTCCAAAATCGCAGCTTTTTCCGACGACACGTCTAATGTTCCTAGGAATGATTCTGGACACAGTCCAGAAAAGGATGTTTTCTCCCGGAGAAGAAGGCCAGGGAGTTATCCGAGCTAGTCAGGAACCTCCTAAAACCAGGAAAAGTATCAGTGCATCATTGCACAAGGGTCCTGTGAAAAATGGTGGTTTCTTACAAAGCGATCCCATTCGGTAGATTTCACGCAAGAACCTTTCAGTGGAATCTGCTGGGAAAATGGTCCGGATCGCATCTTCAGATGCATCAGCGGATAACCCCGTCTCCAAGGACAAGGGTGTTTTCTTCTGCGGTGGCTGCAGAGTGCTCATCTATGAAAGGGCTGCAGATTCGACATTCAGGACTGGGTCCTGGTGACCACGGATGCCAGCCTGAGTGGCTGGGGAGCAGTCACACAAGGAAAAAATTTCCAGGGAGTGTGATCAAGTCTGGAGACTTCTCTCCACATAAATATACTGGAGCTAAGGGCAATTTACAAGGCTCTAAGCTTAGCAAGACCTCTGCTTCAAGGTCAGCCGGTATTGATCCAGTGGGACAACATCACGGCAGTCGCCCACGTAAACAGACAGGGCGGCACATGAAGCAGGAGGGAAATGGCAGAAACTGCAAGGATTCTTCGCTGGGCGAAAAATCATGTGATAACACTCTCAGCAGTGTTAATTCCGGGAGTGGAAAACTGGGAAGCAGACTTCCTCAGCAGGCATAACCTCCACCCGGGAGAGTGGGGACTTCAGCGGGAAGTCTTCCACATGATTGTAAACCGTTGGGAAAAACCAAAGGTGGACATGTTGGCGTCCCGCCTGAACAAAAAACTAGACAAATATTGCGCCAGGTCAAGGGACCCTCAGGCAATAGCGGTGGACGCTCTGGTAACACTGTGGGTGTACCAGTCAGGGTATGTGTTCCCTCCTATGCATCTCATACCAAAAGTACTGAGAATCATAAGAAGGAGATGAGTAAGAACGATACTCGTGGTTCCGGATGGGTCAAGAAGGACTTGGTACCCGGAACTTCAAGAGATGCTCACGGAAGAACCGTGGCCTCTACCTTTAAGAAAGGACCTGCTCCAGCAGGGGCCTTGTCTGTTCCAAGACTTACCGCGGCTGCGTTTGGCGGCATGGCAGTTGAACGCCGGATCCTGAAAGGGCATTCCAGATGAAGTCATCCCTACCCTGGTCGAAGCCAGGAAGGATGTAACCGCAAAACATTTTCACCGCATTTGGCGAAAATATGTTGCGTGGTGTGAGGCCAAGAAGGTCCCTACAGAGGAATTCCAACTGGGTCGTTCCTACATTTCCTGAAAACAGGACTGTCTATGGGCCTAAAATTAGGGTCCATTAAGGTTCAAATTTCGACCCTGTCGAATTTCTTCCAGAAAGAACTGGCTTCAGTGCCTGAAGTTCAGACGTTTGTAAAAGGGGTACTGCATATACAGCCTCCTTTTGTGCCCCCAGTGGCACCTTGGGATCTCAAAGTTGTTTTGAATTTCCTAAAGTCACATTGGTTTGATCCACTCACCACTGTGGAATTAAAATATTTCACATGGAAGGTGAAGATTCTATTAGCCCTGGCTTCAGCCAGGCGTGTGTCAGAATGGGCAGCTTTATCATATAAAAGCCCTTACTTAATTTTTCATTCTGACAGGGCAGAATTGAGGACTCGTCCTCAATTTCTCCTTAAGGTGTTTTCTGTTTTTCACATGAACCAACCTATTGTGGTACCTGCGGATACTAGGGACTTGGAGGACTCCAAGTTACTTGACGTTGTCAGGGCCCTGAAAATATATGTTTCCAGGACGACTGGAGTCAGAAAATCTGACTCGCTGTTTAGCCTGTATGCACCCAACAAGATGGGTGTTCCTGCTTCTAAGCAGACGATTGCTCGCTGGATTTGTAGTACAATTCAGCTTGCACATTCTGTGGCAGGCTTGCCACAGCCAAAATCAGTAAAAGCCCATTCCACAAGGAAGTGGGCTCATCTTGGGCGGCTGCCCGAGGGGTCTCGGCTTTACAACTTTGCCGAGCTGCTACTTGGTCAGGGGCACACCCTGACTGAGGAGGACCTGGAGTTCTCTCATTCGGTGCTGCAGAGTCATCCGCACTCTCCCGCCCGTTTGGGAGCTTTGGTATAATCCCCATGGTCCTGACGGAGTCCCCAGCATCCACTTAGGACGTTAGAGAAAATAAGAATTTACTTACCGATAATTCTATTTCTCGTAGTCCGTAGTGGATGCTGGGCGCCCATCCCAAGTGCGGATTGTCTGCAATACTTGTACATAGTTATTGTTACAAAAATCGGGTTATTCTTGTTGTGAGCCATCTTTTCAGAGGCTCCTTCGTTGTTATCATACTGTTGACTGGGTTCAGATCACAGGTTGTACGGTGTGATTGGTGTGGCTGGTATGAGTCTTACCCGGGATTCAATATCCTTCCTTATTATGCACGCTCGTCCGGGCACAGTATCCTAACTGAGGCTTGGAGGAGGGTCATAGGGGGAGGAGCCAGTGCACACCACCTGATCCTAAAGCTTTTATTATTGTGCCCTGTCTCCTGCGGAGCCGCTAAACCCCATGGTCCTGACGGAGTCCCCAGCATCCACTACGGACTACGAGAAATAGAATTATCGGTAAGTAAATTCTTATTTATTATATGTATTTATCAGGGCATTGTTTACTATTCTTTATTTTCAATACAGGTCGACACTTCACCCGCACTGTATTGTTTCATTGGTGTTCGTGGTGTTTAGCCCAGTGATGTCTCTACATCATCTCTAGTTCTTACACAGCCACCCGTTTCACAGCGTCCCCGCCGTTGCCCAGCAACGGAGCAGCCCCGTTACTCTTGAGACGCACCAACACGTCACCTTTCAGCGCCGCACAGGGCACGCACCAGGAACACGGGCGGTCGCACTCCGGCGGTTTGGCGGGCTCCCTCTTCATTTAGGTAAGTCCTTTTCTCACTATACACACTCTCTCACATCTTGACAAAGGGGTTAGACACCCGAAACGTTGATGCCTCATGCTGTGAATTTTTAATACACATTATTCAGCCACAAGACCCTGAGTGCCGCAGTCTTTTCTTCAAGTTGTCCATCACCTTTACTGGAGGCACCGGGGCGTATCATTTATTGGAGGAGTGCCGGGCTTTGTATGCTATATATATATATATATATGTATATATATATATATATATATATATATATATGTATAATTATTTATAATACGTACCAACTTTAGGTGAACATCTAACATACACTAATTTAAGTGTTTCTGTGAATAAATGAATAACTATATTACAATCTAATTCATTGTGATTCAAGAATGAGGGGAGGAATAACCAGCCCATCTAAATACTTACACACTCCTGTGTAGTGATGTGTATGACTCCCAAAGTGTGAATGACTGTGTGCAACATATAGGGCTATTTATACCTCTGCTAGATTCTACATCACTTCCTTAATCTACCCACCAATCCAAATTTAGGGATAATAATTGACCTAATTGGAACCATAATTGACCTAATTGGAACCAGCTTCGGTGGAACACATAAGGATACAGAGGCAACCTCAGTGTCTCCCCACTCTCCACTAATAAAACGGGTGGGGGGGGCATTCCTTATAAATAAAGTATATAACTAATATGAACCTAAAGTCCTACAATTACTTACCACTATTAAAATTAGAATTACAATTAAAATTAGATACCTAGGTGATATATGTATTACCTATAATGAACCTTAATACATGATGGGTGTGATGTGTGTATAAATTGTGCTTTTAATATGTGTATATATATGAAAGTACTTATGGAAATTGTGTATGAAAAAAGATAATGTATGAAAAAGAAAAATACATGAAAAATATAGATATATAAAAATATAAATATGTATAAAAAATATAAATATATATAAAAAAGATATAAATGGCCAGTGACCTTTCCATCGCCACCATTACATGCAAATAAATCAATAAACAAATACCATAATGACCCACTAAGTCTTATTGGCTCTCAAATGTCACCACATCCATATATAAAAGATACCAATTGTCTACAAAAAGGAGATAATGTCCAAACCCTCATTTAGTCCCCTAGGAGACAGAGTATTCAGGGTATAAATCCAGAATGTTTCACGGCGTGACAACGCCAAATCTCTATCTCCACCTCTATTATGTGGTTTAATCAATTTTAAGATGGTAAAACAAACCCCACTAATATCAGAGTTATGGGTCTCCATAAAGTGCCTGGGTAAATTGTGGGAAACTTTATTTTTAATACTCCATAAATGCTCTTGAATACGTAATTTCAATTGTCTTTTAGTTTTCTTAATATACGATAACCCACAACTGCAATCTATCTTATAAATCACGTATTCAGTGGTGCACGTTACTCTATCCCTTAGTTTGTAAATCTTACCATCATCCATCTTGTATTGAAATTGAGTCTTGGACATATGTTTGCTACATACAGTGTACAATGGTTGCAGGGGTAACAACCCTCCCAATTCCCCAACTGTACTATATATTGGACATCTAAACCGGTTTTAGTTGACTGGGAGCCAAAATGCTTTTAAGGTTGTTCGCCCTTCTATATACCTGATAATGTCGATATTATCTTAAACCATAAAGCTATACCTTTAAACACACTTTTACCATGGAGCCGCTACGGCTGCTAAACTTAATATGCACTCTATGTACCTTTTACACTATTTGCGTAATGAGTCCCGTACCGTGTACGGACTCTGCGTACAAACGCCGCGCTGGGGGTACAGAGTACACGCAGCGTGTACACACTCAATTAATACACTTTAAAACCTTATACAGTTAGGCAATGTAATACACTTTAAACCCTAGCAGGGAAAAGAGGACACAACACCGATTTGTAGTTAATCACTAGGTTCCGACACCACAGAGTAATATATATGAAAGGGGGTTAACAATACAAATTATGCACTACAATACAACAGAGTAAATGGCTACAGTCAATGTACATACGTGAGAATATTCGCATGCGCCTCCCGGTCCGGTCCTCCGCTATCAGGTAGATAACGTTAAGAGCCTTGTGTCTGGCCGGGCTGCAGCAGGCTTTATTTATACAAGTCTTCCAAAAGCAATACAATGGATACTGTAATCCCTTTGTCCATTGGACACAGGGATGCATCTTTACAGTACAGGAGAGGTCATAGTTTGATTTGAAAAGGTGGGCGATGTCTTTCTCAACTGCTCTTGTGGGTGCTCTCCTCTGGATTCCCGCCGCATACATAATATACAGTAAATACAGTTTATATCTTTATTCTGCTTCTGCACATAACTATACGCAGAAACATGCGATCTTCCGCAAACCAACACCGGAATGTTACCCTTAAAATACCCTACAGCTGGATACCAGACACCACCTTATAACCTTAGTCTGTCCCCTCCTATCATGCAAATGTGAATCCCTTTGTTCTGGAATCATTTAAACTGTTGATACTTGCTGATGTGGTGCAGGGGGACTATGTGTACAATGTGCACTATTTGGATTAAATATTGAATGTTTTGATAGCCCTCCATGCGTTCACAAACTCCGCCGTAAATACCCATACCACGCGCAGGACCGCGGGAGCGATCATACACAAATTGCGGATATGTGCACGCACGGCGGAACAAGTGCACGCGCCGTGGGCATGTGTGTGTATTTTATACGTGCTGCGTGTTCTATAATATTTTCTCTGACGTCCTAAGTTGATGCTGGGGACTCCGTCAGGACCATGGGGATTAGCGGCTCCGCAGGAGACAGGGCACAAAATTAAAAGTTTGACCACTAGGTGGTGTGCACTGGCTCCTCCCCCTATGACCCTCCACCAAGCCTCAGTTAAGATTTTTGTGCCCGGCCGAGAAGGGTGCAATCTAGGTGGCTCTCCTAAAGAGCTGCTTAGAATAAAAGTTTGTTAGGTTTTTTATTTTCAGTGAGTCCTGCTGGCAACAGGCTCACTGCAACGCGGGACTAAGGGGAGAAGAAGCGAACTCACCTGCGTGCAGGATGGATTGGCTTCTTAGGCTACTGGACACTAGCTCCAGAGGGACGATCACAGGTACAGCCTGGATGGGTCACCGGAGCCGCGCCGCCGGCCCCCTTACAGATGCTGAAGAGAGAAGAGGTCCAGAAATCGGCGGCTGAAGACTTCCCAGTCTTCTTAAGGTAGCGCACAGCACTGCAGCTGTGCGCCATTGCTCTCAGCACACTTCACACCGCGGTCACTGAGGGTGCAGGGCGCTGGGGGGGGGGCGCCCTGGGCAGCAATGTAATTACCTTTACTGGCTAAAAATACATCACATATAGCCCCTGGGCTATATGGATGTATTTAACCCCTGCCAGGATTACAGAAAAAACCGGGAGAAGAGCCCGCCGTGAAGGGGGCGGGGCCTATCTCCTCAGCACACAGCGCCATTTTTCCCACACAGATCCGCTGGTGGGAAGGCTCCCAGGCTCTCCCCTGCACTGCACTACAGAAACAGGGTTAAAACAGAGAGGGGGGGCATTTTTTGGCGATATTATTATATATTAAGCTGCTATAAGGGAAAACACTTACTATAAGGTTGTCCCTGTATAATTATAGCGCTTTGGTGTGTGCTGGCAAACTCTCCCTCTGTCTCCCCAAAGGGCTAGTGGGGTCCTGTCCTCTATCAGAGCATTCCCTGTGTGTGTGCTGTGTGTCGGTACGTGTGTGTCGACAGGTATGAGGACGATGTTGGTGTGGAGGCGGAGCAATTGCCTGTAATGGGATGTCACCCCCTAGGGAGTCGACACCGGAATGGATGGCTTTATTTATGGAATTACGTGATAGTGTCAACACGCTACAAGGTCGGTTGACGATATGAGACGGCCGGCAAACCAATTAGTACCTGTCCAGGCGTCTCAAACACCGTCAGGGGCTTTAAAACGCCCATTACCTCAGTCGGTCGACAGACACGGACACTGACTCCAGTGTCGACGGTGAAGAAACAAACGTATTTTCCAGTAGGGCCACACGTTACATAATCACGGCAATGAAGGAGGCGTTACATATTTCTGATACTACAAGTACCACAAAAATGGGTATTATGTGGGGTGTGAAAAAACTACCTGTAGTTTTTCCTGAATCAGATGAATTGATTGAAGTGTGTGATGAAGCGTGGGTTACCCCCGATAGGAAGTTGCTAATTTCAGAGAAGTTATTGGCATTATACCCTTTCCCGCCAGAGGTTAGGGCGCGCTGGGAAACACCCTCTAGGGTAGATAAGGCGCTCACACGCTTATCAAAACAAGTGGCGTTACCGTCTCCTGATACGGCCGCCCTCAAAGATCCAGCTGATTGGAGGCTGGAAAATACTCTAAAAAGTATATACACACATACTGATGTTATACTGCGACCAGCAATCGCCCCAGCATGGATGTGCAGTGCTGGGGGGGTTTGGTCGGAATCTCTGACTGGAAATATTGATACCCTGAATAGCGACAATATTTTATTGACTATAGAGCATTTAAAGGATGCATTTTCTTTATATGCGAGATGCACAGAGGGATATTTGCACTCTGGCATCAAGGGTAAGTGCGCTGTCCATTTCTGCCAGAAGAAGTTTATGGACGCGACAGTGGTCAGGTGATGCGGATTCCAAGCGGCATATGGAAGTTTGCCGTATAAAGGGGAGGAATTATTTGGGGTCGGTCTATCGGACTTGGTGGCCACGGCAACAGCCGGAAAATCCACCTTTTTTACCTCAGGTCACCTCCCAACAGAAAAAGACACCGTCTTTTCAGCCTCAGTCCTTTCGTTCTCATAAGAACAAGCGGGCAAAAGGCCATTCATATCTGCCTGAGGCAAAGGAAAGGGTAAGAGACTGCAGCAAGCAGCTCCTTCCCAGGAGCAGAAGCACTCCCCCACTTCTGAAATGTCCTCAGCATGTCGCTGGGGCCTTACAAGCGGACTCAGGTCCGGTGGGGGGGTCGTCTCAAGAATTTCAGCGCGCAGTGGGCTCACTCGCAAGTCGACCCCTGGATCCTGCAGGTAGTATCACAGGGGTACAGATTGGAATTCGAGACGTCTCTTCCTCGCAGATTCCTGAAGTCTGCTTTACCAACATCTCCCTCCGACAGGGAGACGGTGTTGGAAGCTATTCACAAGCTGTATTCCCAGCAAGTAATAGTCAAGGTACCCCTACTACAACAAGGAAAGGGGTATTATTCCACGCTGTTTGTGGTACCGAAGCCGGACGGCTCGGTGAGACCTATTCTAAGTCTGAAATCTTTTGAACACTTACATACAAAGGTTCAAGATGAAATCACTCAGAGCAGTGATAGCGAATCTGGAAGAAGGGGACTTTATGGTGTCCTTGGACATCAAGGATGCTTACCTCCATGTCCCAATTTGCCCTTCAAACCAAGGGTACCTCAGGTTCGTGGTACAAAACTGTCACTATCAGTTTCAGATGTTGCCGTTTGGATTGTCCACGGCACCCCAGGTCTTTACCAAGGTAATGGCCGAAATGATGATTCTTCTTCGAAGAAAAGGCGTATTAATTATCCCTTACTTGGACGATCTCCTGATAAGGGCAAGATCCAGAGAACAGTTAGAGGCCGGTGTAGCACTAACCCAAGTAGTGCTGCAACAGCACGGGTGGATTCTAAATTTTCCAAAATCCCAGCTGAGCCCGACGACACGTCTGCTGTTCCTAGGGATGATTCTGGACACAGTTCAGAAAAAGGTTTTTCTCCCGGAGGAGAAAGCCAGGGAGTTATCCGAGCTAGTCAAGAACCTCCTAAAACCAGGAAAAGTGTCAGTGCATCAATGCACAAGAGTCCTGGGTAAATGGTGGCTTCTTACGAAGCGATTCCATTCGGCAGATTCCACGCAAGAACCTTTCAGTGGGATCTGCTGGACAAATGGTCCGGATCGCATCTTCAGATGCATCAGCGGATAGCCCCGTCTCCAAGGACAAGGGGGTCTCTTCTGTGGTGCTCACCTTTTTGGAGGGCCGCAGATTCGGCATTCAGGACTGGGTCCTGGTGACCACGAATGCCAGCCTGAGAGGCTGAGGAGCAGTCACACAGGGAAGAAATTTCCAGGGAGTGTGGTCAAGCCTGGAGACTTCACTTCACATAAATATACTGGAGCTAAGGGCAATTTACAATGCTCTAAGCCTGGCAAGACCTCTGCTTCAGGGTCAGCCGGTGTTGATCCAGTAGGGCAACACCACGGCAGTCGCCCACGTAAACAGACAGGGCGACACAAGAAGCAGGAGGGCAATGGCAGAAGCTGCAAGGATTTTTCACTGGGCAGAAAATCATGTGATAGCACTGTCAGCAGTGTTCATTCCGGGAGTGGACAACTGGGAAGCAGACATCCTCAGCAGACACGATCACCACCCGGGAGAGTGGGGACTTCATCCAGAAGTTTTCCACATGATTGTGAACCGTTGGGAAAAACCAAAGGTGGACATGATGGCGTCCCGCCTCAACAAAAAAACTGGACAGGTATTGCGCCAGGTCAAGAGACCCTCAGGCAATAGCTGTGGACGCGTTGGTAACACCATGGGTGTACCAGTCAATGTATGTGTTCCCCCCTCTGCCTCTCATACCCAAGGTACTGAGAATTATAAGGCGAAGGGGAGTAAGAACGATACTCGTGGCTCCGGATTTGCCAAGAAAGACTTGGTACCCGGAACTTCAAGAGATGCGCACGGAGGATCCGTGCACTCTACCTCTAGACTTACCGCGGCTGCGTTTGACGGCATGGCGGTTGAACGCCGGATCCTGAAGGAGAGGGCTCCGACGGAGGAATTTCAACTGGGTCGATTCCTACATTTCCTGCAAACAGGATTGTCTATGGGCCTCAAATTGGGGTCCATTAAGGTTCAAATTTCGGCCCTGTCGATTTTCTTCCAGAAAGAATTGGCTTCAGTTCCTGAAGTCCAAGCTTTTGTCAAAGGAGTACTACATATACAGCCCCGGTTGTGCCTCCAGTGGCACTGTGGGATCTCAATGTAGTTTTGGGATTCCTCAAATCCCATTGGTTTGAGCCACTCAAATCGGTGGATTTGAAATATCTTACATGGAAAGTGACCATGCTACTGGCCCTGGCTTCGGCCAGGAGAGTGTCAGAATTGGCGGCTTTTTCGTACAAAAGCCATATCTGATTTTCCATTGGGACAGGGCAGAACTGCGGACGCGTCCTCAGTTTCTCCCTAAGGTGGTATCAGCGTTTCACCTGAACCAACCTATTGTGGTGCCTGCGGCTTCTAGCGACTTGGAGGACTCCAAGTTGTTCGACGTTGTCAGAGCCTTAAAAATATATATATATATTTCAAGGACGGCTGGAGTCAGAAAGTCTGACTCGCTGTTTATACTGTATGCACCCAACAAGCTGGGTGTTCCTGCGTCTAAGCAGACGATTGCTCGTTGGATTTGTAGCACAATTCAACTTGCGCATTCTGTGGCAGGCCTGCCACAGCCAAAATCTGTAAATGCCCACTCCACAAGGAAGGTGGGCTCACCTTGGGCGGCTGCCCGAGGGGTCTCGGCATTACAACGCTGCCGAGCAGCTACGTGGTCAGGGGAGAACACGTTTGTAAAATTCTACAAATTTGATACCCTGGCTAAGGAGGACCTGGAGTTCTCTCATTCGGTGCTGCAGAGTCATCCGCACTCTCCCGCCCGTTTGGGAGCTTTGGTATAATCCCCATGGTCCTGACGGAGTCCCCAGCATCCACTTAGGACGTCAGAGAAAATAAGAATTTACTTACCGATAATTCTATTTTTCGTAGTCCGTAGTGGATGCTGGGTGCCCATCCCAAGTGCGGATTGTCTGCAATACTTGTACATAGTTATTGTTACAAAAATCGGGTTATTATTGTTGGAAGCCATCTTTTCAGAGGCTCCTCTGTTATCATGCTGTTAACTGGGTTCAGATCTCAAGTTGTACAGTGTGATTGGTGTGGCTGGTATGAGTCTTACCCGGGATTCAAAATCCTTCCTTATTGTGTACGCTCGTCCGGGCACAGTATCCTAACTGAGGCTTGGAGGAGGGTCATAGGGGGAGGAGCCAGTGCACACCACCTAGTGGTCAAACTTTTAATTTTGTGCCCTGTCTCCTGCGGAGCCGCTAATCCCCATGGTCCTGACGGAGTCCCCAGCATCCACTACGGACTACGAGAAATAGAATTATCGATAAGTAAATTCTTATTTTTCGACTTTGACATACCATACTAGGTTTTTTAGGGAGACTGGGACCTAACACTGGGTCTCTAAGAAGGAGACCCCAGTGTTTTTCCATGATTTTTCTAATAGAGTGCAGTATTGAGTGATGAATGCCCTACTTTGGTGTTTTGACACATCCCCCCTCTCGGGTTTATCCACAATGAGTTCCTCCCTGTTTCTTAAAGAGGCCTTTCTTCTTGATTCTTCAATAAAATTGGGGTAATAACCTCATTCAATTAACCTATCTTTCAAAACCTCAGTTTGCAACCAGTAGTCTGCTATATCACTGCAATTTCTTCTTATTCTTAAAAACTGTGAGTAAGGTACTCCGTCTTTCCAGGCCGGGTGATGACAGCTATTTCTAGGTATGAAGCTGTTCGCATTTACTTCCTTAAAAAAAGGTCTTGTGGATACTATCTTGGAGGGAGAACCTTCCAATTCTAAGTCTAAATATTCTATCCTCTTTCTACTGGATTTATAGGTAAATTTTAAATTAAAATCATGAGCATTCAAATGATTGATGGATTCCCCAATACTGAGATCATCACCCTGCCAAATGAATAAAAGGTCATTAATATATCTACGGTAGAATTTAACATACGTTTTTTCATATGCAGTGCCGTAGATATTTCTCCTCCCACTCACTCATCAAGATATTGGCGTGCGATGGGGCAAATTTGGTCCCCATCGCCGTACCCTGTTTATGGATAAAAAAAGAACCTTCAAATTCAAAAAAATTGTGTTCTAAAATAAATGTAATACAATCTCACCAAATTACCTGTATAGACACACCACTGGACCAAATAATCCATATATGCAATCATGGAACTGCCAAAAAAGGGTAAAAAAAACAGGATTAAAAAAATAAATAAACGGAACATCAATTAAGGAAGATATTTAAATGATTGTAACAAAAGCAGAAATTTATGCAAATTTTTCAGCGCTGGGACCAATGGATTTGGGCTATAATTCAACGGGTCTGGGACTCCAGGTCGACAACAAAAAGGTCGACACACCTTAGGTCGATGCTAATTGGTCGACACACCTTAGGTCGACATGGAAAAAGGTCGATAGGAACAAGATCGACATGGAAAAAGGTCGACATGAGTTTTTTATGGTTTTTTTTTGGTGCGCTTTTCTTCGTAGAGTGACCGGGAACCCCAATTAGTGCACCGCGTCCCCTCGCATGGCTCGCTTCGCTCGCCATGCTTCGGGCATGGTGCCTTCGCTACGCTCGGCACAGATTACCGTTCCAATCGTAGTCCACGTGGATCGTTAAGTATGAAAAGGTTCCAAAAAAAGAAAAAATTGTGAAAAACTCATGTCGACCTTTTTCCATGTCGACCTTGTTCCTGTCGCCCTTTTGCCCATATCGACCTTAGGTGTGTCGACCAATTGGCGTCGACCTAAGGTGTGTCAACCTTTTTGTTGTCGACCTGGAGTCCGGATACCAATTCAACACATACTAGTTATTTATGCCATATATTTTCAATATGGGACAAATGTAGATAATATATTATCCAAATAGGAAAAATAGTTCAAATTCAATAAAAAGTAATTTAACATTTATGCCGGATATTTAAAAAAGCATAAACAAACATAAAGTTGTCACATACTGTATGCCGTTTCGCATTGAAATATCAAAATGCACTTGCACTATAAATTTTCTACTTAAGCAGGTATATGATAAAGTCACGACTCACCTAACCTTCAGGAAGCACTATTATACAGTTCTTAAATTTATGCAGGGTAGATTTGATATCCCGGGATTTCCAGTGCAGATAATATCTATTCCCCGCTGTCTTTCCTGATTGTCTCTCTTGGTGAGTGAGACGGCAATTTCAACTCTGCTTTCGTGGGAAAGGTTGCGGCTCTTTTATTGCAATATCCTTGATACTCAGAAGTGCAGAGGGTGTTTCTTCCGCAGGAAAAGGCGTTGGTGATACAAACATTGGTCCGGGATGTCCTGAAGCCAGCCCGGGTGTCTGTTCATCAATGCATTCGCCTTTTGGGACAGATGGTGGCCTCCAGTACGGGCCTTCCAACTGGATCTCCTGGACAAGTGGTCTGGATCTCATCTCCACATGCACCAGAGAATTAGTCTGTCGCCAAAGGCCAGGATTTCACTCCTCTGGTGGCTCCAATTGTCTCATCTTCTGGAGGGCCGCAGGTTTGGGATTCAGGACTGGGTCCTTCTAACCATGGATGCGAGCCTTCGGGGCTGGGGCGCAGTCACTCAAGGGGAAACCCTCCAAGGAAAGTTGTCAAGTCTGGAAGCCAGCCTGCCGATCAACTTCCTGGAACTAAGAGCCGTCTACAAAGGTCTTCTTCAGGCGGCCCATCTTCTAAGAGATCGCACCATTCAAGTACAGTCGGACAATGTAACGACGGTGGCTTACATAAACCGACAGGGCAGAAGGAAGAGCAGAGCTGCAATGTCAGAGGTGACGAGAATCATCCTCTGGGCAGAAAGACACACGTATTGGCGCTCTCAGCAATCTTCATTCCGGTAGTGGATAACTGGAAAGCAGACTTCCTCCGCAGACACGATCTTCATCTAGGAGAGTGGGGACTCCATACGGAGGTGTTCAAGGAAATAAGACCTTTGGGGGTTACCCCAAATAGATATGATGGCCTCTCATCTCAACAAGAAGCTTCAACGCTATTGTTCCAGGTCGAGGGACCCACAAGCAGTGGCAGTGGACGCCATAGTGTCTCCATGGGTGTTCCAGTTGGTGTACGTGTTTCCACCACTTCCACTCATTCCAAGAGCTCTAAAGCTCATAAGGAGAACAAGCGTTCAAGCGATCCTCATTGCTCCAGACTGGCCAAGGCGGGCTTGGTACGCGGACCTTCTGAATCTCTTGCAGGAAGAGCCGAGGCCTCTTCCTCTTCGGGAGGAAATGCTGCAGCAGGGGCCGTTCACCTATCAAGACTTACCGCGGCTACGTTTGACGGCATGGAAGTTGAGCACCTGATACTTGCTCGGAAGGGCATTCCTACCCTGATACAGGCTAGGAAAGGGGTAAAATATAAGCATTACCATCGTATTTGGAAGAAATATGTCTCTTGGTGTGAGTCCAAGAAGTTTCCTACGGTGGAGTTTCAACTGGGATGTTTCCTCCTCTTCCTGCAAGCAGGTGTGGATATGGGCCTGAGGTTGGGATCTGTGAAGGTCCAGATTTCGGCCCTGTCCATTTTCTTCCAGAAACAATTGGCTGCCCTCCCTGAATTTCAGACCTTTTTGAAGGGAGTTCTGCACATTCAACCTCCCTTTGTACCGCCTTGGGACCCTAACGTGGTGTTGCAGTTCCTCCAGTCGGACTGGTTTGAGCCTCTACAGGAGCTTGAGGTCAAATTTCTTACATGGAAGGCTGTCACGTTGTTGTCCTTAGCTTCTGCTAGACGTGTGTCAGAATTGGAGGCTTTGTCCTGTAAAATCCCTTACTTGATATTCCACGAAGATAGAGCTGAGCTCCGGACACGTCAGCAGTTTCTTCCAAAGGTTGTGTCGGCATTTCATATCAACCAACCTATTGTGGTGCCAGTGGCTACTGACTCCTCAATTTCGTTAAAGTCCTTAGATGTTGTTAGGGCTTTGAAAATCTATTTGAAGAGGACTGCTCGTCACAGGAAATCGGACTCTTTGCTTGTCCTGTATGAACCCAAGAAAATTGGGTGTCCCGCTTCAAAGCAGACTATATCTCGCTGGATTAGGTTCACTATCCAGCATGCTTATTCTATGGCAGGATTACAGTGTCCAAAATCTGTTAAGGCCCACTCTACTCGTAATGTGGGGTCTTCCTGGGAGGCTGCCTGGGGTGTCTCAGCGCTGCAACTTTTCCGAGCGGCAACTTGGTCTGGGTCGAACACATTTGCAAAGTTCTACAAGTTCGATACTTTGGCCTCTGAAGTTCAGTCAATCAGTTTTGCAGGAGCCTCCGTGCTCTCCCTCCTGTTCTGGGAGCTTTGGTACATCCCCATGGTACTAATGTGGACCCCAGCATCCTCTAGGACGTAAGAGAAAATAGGATTTTGGTTGCCTACGGGTAAATCCTTTTCTTGTAGTCCGTAGAGGATGCTGGGCGCCCGCCCAGCGTTTCGT
Organism: Pseudophryne corroboree; assembly: GCF_028390025.1. Lineage (NCBI taxonomy): Eukaryota > Metazoa > Chordata > Amphibia > Anura > Myobatrachidae > Pseudophryne > Pseudophryne corroboree. The sequence goes on from NC_086455.1 coordinate 86,183,427, forward strand.
TTTCCTGCAGCCATTATCTGGTTCAGTACAACTTTGTTTAGCATTGTTACTTGGTAAGTAATGTTTCAGCAATGACCGCAATGCGTGTGCACAACGTTGCCGCCGGGTTACGTCGCGTCCTACGAAGGAAGCGTTTGCAGAGGGGGAGTCAGAGAGGGGGGATGCAGCTCTGTCACAGTGAATAGAGGCTCTTATAGAGGCTATCAGAGATGTTCTGCATATTCCTGATAAGGTGTCAGAGGAGTGTGAGGAATCTTATTTTAATATAAAAAAAGAAGTCCTCATTCACTTTTCCTGCGTCAAAGGAAATGTATACCCTGTTTGAAGAACCATGGGGTAATCCTGATAAGAAATTTCAAATCCCTAAAAGGTTGCTCTCATCTCTTCCTTTGGAAAATAGGGAAAACATGGGAAAATCCGCCCATAGTGGACGCATCAGTCTCTAGGCTGTCACGAAAGATTGTATTGCATGTCCCTGGTGCAGCCTCCCTAAAAGACACGGCTGATCGTAAAATTGAGACTACTTCACGCTGCAAAACAAGGGGTACTATTCCAACCTGTTTGTAGTACCGAAGTCGGACGGTTCGGTAAGGCTGATTCTGAACCTCAAATTGTTGAACCCGTACTTACGAGTGTTCAAATTCAAGATGGAGTCTCTGAGAGCGGTTATCTCAGGTCTGGAGGAGGGGGAATTCCTAGTTTCTCTGGATATCAAGGATGCATACCTTCACATTCCGATCTGTCCGCCTCATCAGGCTTATCTACTGTTTGCACTGAAAGACTGTCACTACCAGTTCCAGGCCCTGCCATTTGGTCTCTCCACGGCACCGAGGGTGTTCACCAAAGTGATGGCAGAGATGATGTTTCTACTCCGCAAACAGGGAGTGAAAATAATTCCGTACCTGGACGATATTCTGATAAAAGCACCATCCATGGAAAGGTTGCTGGACAGTATTGTTCTCTCAACCAATTTCCTCCAGGATCACGGGTGGATTCTGAACCTTCCAAAATCTCACCTGGAGCCAACATGGAGGCTTTTATTCCTGGGAATGATACTGGACACAGAGTTGCAGAAAGTGTTCCTTCCATTGGAAAAGGCATTGGTAATCCAGTCGATGGTTCGGGATATCCTGAAGTCAACCTGGATATCGGTGCATCTATGCATTCGCCTTCTGGGGAAAATGATGGCCACTTACGAGGCCATTCAATACGGAAGGTATCACGCAAGACCCTTCCAGGTCGATCTGTTGGACAAATGGTCCAGAAACGCAGAAGCCAGGATCTCCCTTATGTGGTGGCCACAAACTTCTCACCTCATCGAGGGTCGCTGGTTCGGAATTCAGAACTGGATTCTGTTAACCACAGACACAAGCCTCAGAGGTTGGGGAGCAGTCACCCAGGGGGTGCAGTTTCAAGGAAAATGGTCAAGTCAGGAAGCCATCCTTCCAATCAACATTCTGGAACTCAGGGCCATATACAACGCCCTTCTGCAGGCCTCACATCTTCAAGATCGGGCCATTCAGGTCCAGTCAGACAATATGACAGCGGTGACTTACATAAACTGACAGGGCGGAATGAAAAGCAGAGCAGCATTATCGGAGGTGTCAAGAATTCTCCTCTGGGCACATCCAACCTCCCTTTGTGCCTCCCATGGCACCTGGGGATCTTAATGTGGTGCTGCAGTTCCTCCAATCGGACTGGTTTGAACCATTACAGGAGGTGCCATAAAATATCTTACGTGGAAGGCCGTCACACTGTTTGCTTTGGCTTCAGCAAGACGTGTGCGGAGCTGGGGGCATTGTCTCACAAAAGCCCCTATTTAATTTTCCATGAGGACAGCGCTGAACTCAGAACTCGTCAGCAATTTCTTCCTATTGTTGTTCCGGTTGTCTCTGACACCTCTGCTACTTCAAAGTCTTAGGATGTTGTGAGGGCTTTGAAGGTGTATGTAAAGCGAACAGCTCGTCACAGAAAATGTGACTCGCTGTTTGTTCTTATGATCCCAATAAAATTGGGCGCCCTGCTTCAAAGCAGACAATTGCACGCTGGATCAGGCTTACTATCCAGCATGCTTATTCCATGGCAGGTTTGCCATGTCCAAAATCTATACAAGCCCACTCTACTAGGTCAGTGGATTCTTCCTGGGCGGCTGCCCGGGGTGACTCGGCTGTACAGCTCTGCCGAGCAGTTACTTGGTCAGGTTTGAAAACGTTTGCTAAGTTCTTCAAGTTTGATACTGTTAGGCGCCGGGGTCCGCTCGGCCGTGCGGCCCGGCGCCTAGCAACCAGGGACGCCGTGCGCGTTCAGCCACCGGCTCCCTGGCAACGCTAAGACGCCGGGCGCACGGAGCCGCTCTGACCTTAGCAACGGGGACGCCACGTTCAGCCGCGTTCCCCGTTGCTGGGTCTATTCTCATTACCCTGACTATGTGCTGGCCGTGCAGCATGCAAGCTGCACGGCATTTCTATTTGATTGCCCTGTCTGGATCTGGATTGGAGGGTTCCTGAATAAAGGCACCCTCAGGACTTCTTACAGACGCCGGTGATAGCTTCCTGTTTGCCTGTGTCTGCTGCAGAGAGTTCCCAGTCCCGGTCTATTCGGTTGTTCCTGTCCTCAGAGATCCTGTACTCGGAAGTTACCATCTGTTCCTGGAGTCTGACCGAGCACCTTTAACATCTGGTGGTGTTCGTGAGTCGCGGCGCAGCCGTGTGTTGCGGCTTGTCCGCTTCTGTTTATTATTTTGTTTAGTTGTGTTCTGGAGCTTTGCGGAGGATTCCGCTTCCACAGATCCACTCTGGTGTCCAGCGGTGCCGGATAGGAGTGTCGGATCAGTGGATCTTTGGTTGTCCTTTTCCCTGGCGGCTAGTCCGCACATACCTTTTGATTTAGTTAGTTAGCTTGTAACCCCTGGCCTGGTTGCTTAGTCAGAGGGCCCCTTGTTATCACCCTGTCTCGGACTTCCCCTTGTCTCCCATTAAGACCTGCGGGGGCATCGGGGTTGGGCAGACATAATCCGCCCTTCGAACGCGGCTGCCATGGGCTCAAGCAACCATAGTCTCGCAGGGGATTTCTGATAACACGGGCGAGACAACGGAGTTAGGGCGCCAGGGGTTACTAGGCTCTCCAGCTCCCACAACCAGCTTATTTTCCTGTACTCAGATCCCTGCCATAAGATCGCCTCCGGTCTGGAGTACAGGAATCAAAACATTATCACCGGCCACAAAAGAAAAGATTTAACTTACAGTAAATTTTTTCACTTTTTAGTTGGGAGAATTTGTCGGCCTTATGAATCCCGTCGGTGTTGGGCCAAATCATGGCCAGCTTCTTGTTAGTCAGATTCAGGAACTTACTCAGATGGTTCAGGATCTGTCCCTCCGGGTGAGGTCACAGGAAGATCTGTTACGGACTTCCCCGAGGGTCATCCCTGAACCAAAAATGCATCTGCCTGACCGTTTTTCTGGGGATAGAAAACAGTTTTTTAATTTTAAAGAATCTTGCAAACTGTGTTTTCGTTTAAGACCAGTTACCTCAGGTACAGAGGCTCAGCGGGTTGGGATTATTATTTCTCTGCTTCAGGGGGATCCTCAGACCTGGGCTTTTGGTTTAAAGACAGACGATCCGGCCTTATCGTCTGTAGACGCCTTTTTAAAATCTTTAGGGCTATTGTATGACGACCCTGATAGAGAGGCGTCCGCAGAAAGTCAGTTGCGTGCTCTTAGACAGGGTAGGAATCCCGCAGAGAATTATTGTACGGAGTTTCGCCGTTGGTCGAACGACTGTGGCTGGAATGACCCAGCCCTGCGCAGTCAGTTTCGCCTCGGCTTATCTGAATCTATAAAAGACAGTCTCCTCCAGTATCCCGCTCCTGAGACCCTCGATAACCTCATGGAACTCTCTATTAAAATAGATCGTCGGCTCAGAGAGCGGAGGGCTGAAAAAGGGGCATCTGTCGGGTCTTCTCCCTGGGTTCCTTCCATTCCGGTAGACATAGAGGAGCCTATGCAGATTGGTCTCTCCAAATTGTCTCCGGAAGAAAGAACCAGGAGGCAAAATTCTGGTCTATGTTTATACTGCGGAGGTAAGGGACATTTTGCCCGTAGTTGTCCAAACAAGTCGGGAAACTTCCTGACCAAGTGAGTTGTGAGGGGGTTCACTTTGGTCTGCAGCTCATCTCCTCAAATAATTCACTGTTGGTTCCTGCTAAAGTTTCCTATGGCAGCCTCTGTTCCTCGGTCTCTGCTTTTGTGGACAGTGGAGCTGCAGGAAACTTTATGGATTTAACATGGGCCAAGGCCTTAGGTATTCCTCAGCTAACCTTGGGTAGGTGTATCACCATGCATGGTTTAGATGGGAGTCCTTTATCCAATGGTGTTATTTCTCTTTGTACACCTCCTGTTTTGCTCTCGGTGGGAGCTCTGCATTCTGAAAAGATTGAGTTTTTCCTTACCCATTGTCCAGCAGTTCCTGTGGTTCTGGGTCACCCTTGGCTGGCCTTTCATAATCCCATCATAGATTGGCAGTCTGGGGAGATCCTACAATGGGGTACCATCTGTGATAAAGAATGTATTACGCTTCCTATCCGAGTAGCTGCCGCCAGTTCCGCACATATTCCTGGGGAATACCAGGATTTTGTTGATGTGTTTTCCAAGGGCAATGCGGATATTTTGCCTCCCCATAGGCCTTATGATTGTGCCATTGAGTTAATTCCTGGTGCCACGTTGCCTAAAGGAAGGTTATATGCATTGTCTGGTCCTGAAACTGTGGCCATGAATGAGTATGTGAAAGAAAGCCTTGGAAAAGGGTTTATCAGGCCATCTAAATCCCCTTTAAGTGCAGGTTTTTTCTTCGTAGAGAAGAAGGATGGTTCACTCAGACCCTGCATTGACTTTAGAGCTTTGAATAAAATCTCAGTAAAGAATACTTACCCTCTGCCGCTGATCTCTGTCCTCTTTGATCAGCTACGTTCGGCTGTTATTTTTTCTAAGATTGATCTGAGAGGAGCATATAACCTCATCAGAATCAGGTCAGGGGATGAGTGGAAAACGGCATTTAGTACTCAGTCAGGCCACTATGAGTATCTGGTCATGCCATTCGGCCTATCTAACGCTCCGGCAGTTTTCCAGGATCTCATTAATGATGTGCTCCGTGAGTTTCTGGGAAGATTCGTCGTGGTCTATTTAGACGATATTTTGATATATTCTGACTCCGTAGAACAACATGTTACCCAGGTGCGTCAGGTGCTAAAGAAATTACGTGAAAATCACCTATATGCCAAACTGGAGAAGTGTGAATTTCATGTCACGGAGGTATCCTTTTTAGGGTACATTATTTCCCCTCGGGGATTCCGAATGGAACCAAAAAAGCTCCAAGCCATCCTTAGTTGGGCGCAACCCACCAATTTAAAAGCAATTCAGCGCTTTTTAGGGTTTGCAAACTACTATAGAAGATTTATTCACTCTTTCTCTGACCTAGTTGCTCCCATTGTGGCACTTACTAAGAAGGGAGCAGATCCTACCAATTGGTCATGTGAAGCTGAGTTATCTTTTCAGGCCTTAAAACAAGCCTTTGTCTCAGCCCCTGTCCTTAGACATCCCAACCCAGAATTGCCTTTCATTGTTGAGGTGGATGCCTCGGAGGTTGGAGTAGGGGCTATCCTTTCTCAGAAGGATCCAGATTCCCTTGAGTTACATCCTTGTGCCTTTATGTCCAGAAAATTCTCATCTGCAGAATCCAACTACGATGTTGGTAACCGGGAATTGCTGGCTATTAAATGGGCTTTCGAGGAGTGGAGACATTGGCTTGAAGGAGCGACCCATACCATTTCAGTTTTGACTGATCACAAAAATCTTCAATACATTGAATCGGCTAAACGACTGAATGCCCGACAGGCTCGTTGGGCTTTATTTTTTACTCGTTTCAAATTCATTATCACCTTCAGACCAGGTTCCAAGAATACCAAGGCAGATGCCCTGTCACGCAGTTTCCTTCCGGTTCAAGACAACAGTCCTGTTACTCCCATACTTCCGCCTTCAGTCATTCAGGCAGGTCTCACACAGGATGTATTTTCCCAATTAAAGCTGCTTCAACATCAAGCTCCTGAAAATACTCCTGCTGGTCGTCTTTTTGTTCCTGAGTTTTTGAGAGCAACTGTTTTGGCGGAATTTCATGACAGTAAAGTTGCAGGGCATCCGGGAATCGCTAAGACTTTGGAATTAGTATCCCGCTCAGTATGGTGGCCTGGTCTTTCCAAAGACATTAAAGAGTTTGTTTTTTCGTGTCAAGTCTGTGCACAGCATAAAGTTCCCCGTTCTTTGCCTATTGGTCAACTTATGCCCTTGAAGGTTCCTCTTAGGCCATGGTCGCATATCTCCATGGATTTTGTGGTGGATCTCCCTCTGTCAGCCGGATGCCGAGTCATATGGGTGGTAGTGGACCGTTTTAGCAAGATGGCCCATTTTATTGCTCTTCCCCGATTGCCATCTGCCCAGGGATTGGCAGTCTTGTTCCTCCGTCATGTTTTCAGACTCCATGGGTTACCCACTGATATTGTTTCTGACAGGGGTCCACAATTCATTGCACAATTTTGGAAGTCTTTTTGTGCTTCGTTAAAAATGAAATTATCATTAACCTCCGGCTATCATCCACAATCCAATGGACAGACTGAGCGAGTTAACCAATCTCTAAAACAATATTTGCGTTTGTACTCGGCCAAACTCCAAAATGACTGGTCTGAGTTTCTTCCATTGGCGGAGTTTGCTTATAATAATGCCTGTCATTCTTCCACCAATGTGTCTCCATTTTTTGCAGTTTTTGGTGCAGTTTTTGGTTTCCACCCCAGAGCTAATTCATTTTTTCAACATTCCTCTGTCTCCTCTCTGGCCCTTACCTCTCATCTTAAACTTATTTGGAAAAAAGTGCACCTGGCTCTCAGAAAAGCAGCTTTCCGGGAAAAAAAATTTTCTGACAGGCTCCGGCGGCCGTGCACTTTTAAAGTAGGAGACAGGTTGTGGTTGTCGACTCGCAACATCAAACTTCGACAAACCTCAGCCAGATTGGGTCCTAGATTTATTGGACCATTTCTCATTATCAAAAAAGTCAATCCAGTTGCTTTCCGGTTACGTTTACCTAAAACTTTACGGATCGGAAATACCTTCCATTGCTCATTGCTTAAACCATATGTTTCGTCCAGCAGATTTCCTCGTAAAGAGTCTCAGGGGAGATCACCAGTTAATGTACAGGGTCAGCAGGAGTTCTTGGTTGAGAAGGTTCTCGATTCCAAGTTGTCCCGGGGTCGGCTTTATTTTTTGGTGCATTGGAGAGGTTATGGGCCAGAGGAAAGGTCGTGGGTCCTGGATGAGGACCTTCATGCCCCAAAGCTCAAAAGGGCATTTTTTCGTGAATTTCCTCGGAAACCTGGCTTTAGGGGTTCCTTGACCCCTCCTCAAGGGGGGGGGTACTGTTAGGCGCCGGGGTCCGCTCGGCCGTGCGGCCCGGCGCCTAGCAACCAGGGACGCCGTGCGCATTCAGCCGCCGGCTCCCTGGCAACGCTAAGACGCCGGGCGCACGGAGCCGCTCTGACCTTAGCAACGGGGACGCCACGTTCAGCCGCGTTCCCCGTTGCTGGGTCTATTCTCATTACCCTGACTATGTGCTGGCCGTGCAGCATGCAAGCTGCACGGCATTTCTATTTGATTGCCCTGTCTGGATCTGGATTGGAGGGTTCCTGAATAAAGGCACCCTCAGGACTTCTTACAGACGCCGGTGATAGCTTCCTGTTTGCCTGTGTCTGCTGCAGAGAGTTCCCAGTCCCGGTCTATTCGGTTGTTCCTGTCCTCAGAGATCCTGTACTCGGAAGTTACCATCTGTTCCTGGAGTCTGACCGAGCACCTTTAACATCTGGTGGTGTTCGTGAGTCGCGGCGCAGCCGTGTGTTGCGGCTTGTCCGCTTCTGTTTATTATTTTGTTTAGTTGTGTTCTGGAGCTTTGCGGAGGATTCCGCTTCCACAGATCCACTCTGGTGTCCAGCGGTGCCGGATAGGAGTGTCGGATCAGTGGATCTTTGGTTGTCCTTTTCCCTGGCGGCTAGTCCGCACATACCTTTTGATTTAGTTAGTTAGCTTGTAACCCCTGGCCTGGTTGCTTAGTCAGAGGGCCCCTTGTTATCACCCTGTCTCGGACTTCCCCTTGTCTCCCATTAAGACCTGCGGGGGCATCGGGGTTGGGCAGACATAATCCGCCCTTCGAACGCGGCTGCCATGGGCTCAAGCAACCATAGTCTCGCAGGGGATTTCTGATAACACGGGCGAGACAACGGAGTTAGGGCGCCAGGGGTTACTAGGCTCTCCAGCTCCCACAACCAGCTTATTTTCCTGTACTCAGATCCCTGCCATAAGATCGCCTCCGGTCTGGAGTACAGGAATCATAACAGATACTTTGGCCTCTGAGGACCTTCAGTTTGGTCAATCAGTTCTGCAGGAATCTCAGCACTCTCCCACCCAGTTTGGGAGCTTTGGCACATCCCCATGGTACTAAATGGTACCCCAGTATCCTCTAGGACGTAAGAGAAAATAGGATTTTAATTACCTACCAGTAAATCCTTTTCTCGTAGTCCGTTGAGAATACTGGGAACCTGCCCGGTGCTTCGTTTTTCCTGCACTGTTACTTAGTTAAGTAATGTTGGTTCAGCCGTTGTTGTTCCTGTTTCAAGTTTGGTTAGCTTGGCTTTCCTCTTGTTGTGTGTGCTGGTTCGGAATCTCACCACTATCCTAATCTATCCATCTCTGTCCTCCTCTCAAAGTATGTCCGTCTCCTCGGGCACAGTTTCCTAGACTGAGTCTAGTAGGAGGGGCATAGAGGGAGGAGCCAGCCCACACTATCAAATTCCTAAAGTGCCCATGGCTCCTAGTGGACCCGTCTATACCCCATGGTACTAAATGCGACCCCAGTATCCTCTATGGACTACGAGAAAAGGATTTACCGTTAGTTAATTAAAATCCTCTTTATTTTTTTCATTTGATCACTTAGGTGTGTTTGATGTCTATATTAGGTTTACCTTTTTTGTTCAGTTTTGATTCATTTATGTTACTGCATTGTTTATTTTGTTGTGCCATGAGCCCTACTATACCTTATTGGTATTTTTGATCAATACACAATAATACTATTTACCTTTAATGTCTTTTGAAACACATGCACTATTAGTAACAGTACCTCCTACCTTCCTATTTATTAGTGCAAAGCCTATGTGCACTTTTAGAATCAGTTCTAGCCGGTGGAAGCCATCTGTGGCTGGCTTCCAGTTGCGGTGGAACAGAAAACAGAAGTCCAGCGCTAATTATCTTTTTTTTTTTTACCTCTGACTCACATTCTAAGTTGGTTTTGTCATTTTGTCAAGCTCATAAATTAGTTCGCTGTGCAGCTATGATATATTTGGTTTCGATTAGAGGTACTGGCCCTCATTCCGAGTTGTTCGCTCGCAAGCGGATTTTAGCAGATTTGCTCATGCTAAGCCGCCGCCTACTGGGAGTGAATCTTAGCATCTTAAAATTGCGAACGATGTATTCGCAATATTGCGATTATACACCTCGTAGCAGTTTCTGAGTAGCTTCAAACTTACTCGGCATCTGCGATCATTTCAGTGCTTGTCGTTCCTGGTTTGACGTCACAAACACACCCAGCGTTCGCCCAGACACTCCCCCGTTTCTCCGGCCACTCCTGTGTTTTTTCTGGAAACTGTAGCGTTTTTCCCCACATGCCCATAAAACGGCCTGTTTCCGCCCAGTAACACCCATTTCCTGTCAATCACATTCCGATCGCCAGAACGATGAAAAAGCCGTGAGTAAAAATCCTAACTGCATAGCAAATTTACTTGGCGCAGTCGCAGTGCGGACATTGCGCATGTGCATTAAGCGGAAAATCGCTGCGATGCGAAGATTTTTACAGAGCGAACAACTCAGAATGACCCCCACTGTTCTGGACTTTAATGGCATGTGCTCCCCCAAAGCATGGATGAGGGGGGAGGAGTTGATCACTTAGCATGATGGGTATAAATAGGGGCTAAGTGCACTTCTCAGCAAGTCTCTGTCTTCGTGACTGGTGGGTCATGTCCTGATGAAGGTTACATTTTCTAATCGAAACATCAACTTATGACACTGTATAGTGTAGATATGTGAGTAATAAACTCTGTGCACACTGCTGCTCTGTGAATAGTGAGACTGGTTTATACCTTCCGAGCATTTCAAATTGCTAGTGTGCTTTGCTTTGTTTGGTTTTTCTGAACAAAGTGCTCTTTATTCTGTTCTTTGATGGATTCCTACAGGTATCAACTTCTGTTAGCCTATGGCTATCTGAAGTTGAAACGTGACAGGGATCTGAAACAGAAGAGGCAGAGGTCTGTTTGGAGCAAGTAGTGGCTGACCGAGATTAGGGAGAACAAACCGGAGGACTATCGGAACTACCTGCGAATGGATGACGCTACCTTCCAGGAGTTGCTGGGCCTTGGTATCCTGCCTCTCGATGTAGGGAGTCACAAGATGAGGGGGGCCATCACTGCTGAGGAGAGGATGATTGCTACTCTGAGGTTCTTGGCTACAGGGCGGTCGTTGGAGGACCTGAAGTTCGGGACCCTCATCTCACCCCAGGCTTTGGGTCAGATCATCCCTGACACCTGCAAGGCCATTGTGAAGGTGCTGCAGAACCAGTATTTAAAGGTAAATAAAATACACATCACACCTGCTTAGTTACTTTTAAACTGTTTTAAAGTTTTTTTTTTTCTTTTAAACAACTGTGCAAATTTATGCAATTATTTGCCAACATGGCACATAGAAATATATACACACAAAATGAAATACAGGTTGAGTATCCCTTATCCAAAATGCTTTGGACCAGAGGTATTTTGGATATCGGATTTTTCCGTATTTTGGAATAATTGCATACCATAATGAGATATCATGGTGATGGGACCTAAATCTAAGCACAGAATGCATTTATGTGTCATATACACCTTATACACACAGCCTGAAGGTCATTTTAGCCAATATTTTTTATAACTTTCTGCATAAAACAAAGTGTGTGTACACTCACACAATTCATTTATGTTTCATATACACCTTATACACACAGCCTGAAGGTCATTTAATACAATATGTTTAATAACTTTGTGTATTAAACAAAGTTTGTGTACATTGAGTCATCAAAAAACAAAGGTTTCACTATCTCACTCTCACTCAAAAAAGTCCGTATTTCGGAATATTCCGTATTTCGGAATATTTGGATATGGAATACTCAACCTGTAATTAAAAGGCTTAAATAACAGTTTATTTTAATTCCCAAAAAATATTGGGCGGTACTTTCACTCCTAAGATGGAGGGCTATATGGTGTTTTAGGCACAGATTTGATTGGGAGAATACACACATGCTGTAAAGTGCAGGGTGAATGGGCCCGCCCCACTATTATGCACCTACAGCATGCTTGTATCCTCCCCAAAAAATCTGCCCCCAAAACACCATATAGCCTATACCGAAACATATTTATTGGGAATTATAAGAAGCCTACAAATTTTCAAACTGGGGCATGTCTTCCTCTACCTCCAGCATAGCAGAGTATATGGCTGAGGAGCAGGTGGGTGGGCGGAATGAGATGGGGTTGGGTGGGCAGAATAGGATGGGATTGGGTGGGAGGAAGAGTGAGAGGACAGCGGCCAAATAGCACGACATCCTCATGTAGTTTTGATTTTTGTGCTTTGTTCAGCATCTTTAAATTGAGACTCTGACTCTGCTCCGCTTGACCCAGGGGTAGGTTACGCATTGCTGAGGACATAAATTCCCCAAATTTTGAACAGTGAGAGGGAGGGAGGTTGGGGGCTGGGCAAGTCTTGACTTGATTTCCTCAAAAATGAGGTCTTTGCCCTGCTGGTCTGTGTTTTGGGGGGGGTGTTCTCTTCCGAGGGTGCGGCGGAGGAGCTGGTGATGCAGAGGTATCAGGGGTAGCTGATGTTTCAGGGGTAGGAGTTTGGAGCTGGGATTCCTCCGTATACTGGATGATGCTGAGGTCTTGGGTGGTGGGAATCTCCGCACTTCCACTATGTAGTAGATTAAAAAAAAATACACTGTTCAAATACATGTTTTAATTTTTTTTATTTCTATTTTTTTTTTAATAGCTCTCTGCAAGTACATCAGAATGGCAAGCCGTGGCAGAGGAGTTTGCCACCATCTGGCATTTCCCTAACTGTGGGGGAGCGATAGATGGCAAGCACGTCCGCATCAGCCCTCCTGCAAACAGCGGATCCCTTTATTATAATTATAAACTGTATTTCAGCATTGTGCTGATGGCAGTGGTGAATACCAACTATGAATTCATCTTCATTGCGTTGGCAAAAACGGACATGCATCAGACGGTGGGTCGCTGAAGAATACCACCTTCTTCGAGCGGCTCACCACAATTATCCTCTCCTCACCACAAAGACCCTGAACTTGCCATCTAGGGAGCACATCCAGCACGGTCTCAATTTGGTTATCGTGGCTGATGAGGCATTCGCACTCCACGAGAACATTATGAAGCCATACCTCCAAAGGCACCTGATAAGGGAGAAGCGCATTTACAATTATAGGCTATCTCGGGCACTGCGAATTTTAGAGAACACTTTTGGCATCCTGTCTAGCCGCTTCTTCATATTCCTAACGGCTATCAATTTGTAGGCGGAGAAGATAGATTGGGTGGTGACTGCGTTCTGTGTCCTGCATAACTATTTGCGCAGCAAAACCACCCAGCATAGGACACTGCCCAGAGAAGCGCCAGGAGAACCAGACCCTGAACACCCAGACAGTGGTTCCCTCTGTGGAACCACCTCCACTCCATTTTAGGGCGAGTCTACGGGCAAAACAGATCAAACAGGTCAGGAACAAGTAACTGGCCTATTTTAACGGGGTGGGTGCAGTCGATTGGCAGGAGTCCCACATTTGATTAGTGTAATGTGTTGGACTGATGATGGAACTTGCAAAAACTTAAAAACATATACAAAAAAATGTACTTACAGATGCAGACAAAGATAGGTCACAGTCTTCAGGCTCTGGTGTGGCAGTCCAAGGAGGGAGGTGAAACCTGTCCGGGTAGCCTCCTGGTCCAGCACAAACTCCAGCATGGGGAAGTACCAGAGCGAGGTCTTGTAAATGTGGGAAGAACCTGCTCCAGACCTTTTGGACTGTTCCATTTTTTGTGTTCTTCCAGGAACACAGTACGCAGGTTCTGTATCTTTTTCTTGACCCATTCTTTGTCGGCACCAGACACAAAGGGACTGCAGTACTCCACTAGCTCCTCCAAGGCCACATTCCGTCACACTTTATCATAATAGCCCTTGGCTTTGATCTTCCATAGACACTGAAGTCCACAGTACATTTCTTTTCCCGCATGCTGGTACTTGTGGTTCTCCAAGTACCAGCTTGCGGGGGAGGCTTGCTGGGACTTGTAGTTCTACTACAAAAAACAATATTCTTTATTTTTACACTTGGCTATCAGCCCCCCATCCGCCACCCTTGGATGGGGGGGACAGCCTGGGGCTTCACCCCTGGCCCTTGGGTGGCTGGAGGGGGGGACCCCTTGATTTAAGGGGTTCCCACTCCTCCAGGGTACCCCGGCCAGGGGTGACTAGTTAGTGATTTAATGCCAGGGCCGCAGGGACCAAGATAAGTGTCCCCCGGCTGTGGCATTATCTCTCTGACTAGTGGAGCCCGGTGCTGGTTCAAAAAATACGGGGGACCCCTACGCTTTTTGTCCCCTGTATTTTTTGCACCAGGACCAGCGCAGAGCCGGTGCTGGTTGTTTAAATGTGGGGGAACCCCTGTCAATTTTTCCCCCATATTTTTTCAACCAGGACCGGCTCAAAGAGCCCGAGGCTGGTTTTGCTTAGGAGGGGGGACCTCACGCAAATTTTTTTCCAGATTTTAAACACTTTCCCACCCCTTCCCATTGATAAACATGTACGTATCTCATGGATCCGTGCATGACTATCAGAACACGGTAAAAAAAAGCAGGTCTGTTTTAAAACTGCTTTTTTTTTCTGATTTGTATTTTTTCACGGCAGTGTTTGGCTATTGCCGGCAGTGTTTGTGAAATAGAATTGTTAGTAAATTACCGAGTTCTATACCTAAACAGCCGCGTTTGACCGATGGTGTATTCATTCGTATTTTTTTTCTTTATGACTACCAAAAAAATACGAATGCCCTCATCACTGCCGAGATTTGAGTTTAGTAAATTCCCGAGATGACACTTTAAAGAAAAAACACCAAATCAGGCAAAATCGGGAGCTTAGTAAATATACCCCTATGTCTTGATCCAGAGACAAATCTGTAATGAAAAAAAAGTGATGCACAAACTTATATTTTTTGTTTTACAAATGGTTTTACTTAAGGTATACAGTTAAATGGTTATATGGTTAAAAGGTTATATGGTTAAATGTTTTTTTTTTTTAAATGGTATTTAAATTTGTATAATATATGTTTTTAAAATATTATTTTTTGTAAATACTTTCCTCATTACACAAACATCAATGGTACAGCATGGGGGTACAGTGGCGGTGAAATACATGGCCATTTGAGGGTTAAAATGACTTTGGGCACAAAGAAACACATGGCACAGCATTGGGGTAGAGTGGCGGTGAAAACACATGGCCATTTGGGGGTTAAAATGACTTTGGGGACAATAAAACACAAGGTACAGCATTGGGGTACAGTGGCGGGGAAAACACTTGGCCATTTGGGGTTAAAATTACTTTGGGGACAAAGAAACACAAGGTACAGCATTAGGGTACAGTGGTGGTGAAAACACATGGCCAGTCTGGGGTTAAAAATGACTTTGGGCACACAAATAAAATGTGAACAATAATTTATAATACATTGGTGGTCAGTGTGAGTACAGTGGTGAACAGTGTGCTAGGTGGACAGTGATTGGTGGTCAGTGTGGAAATACATACTTGGGGCAATGCAAAATCCAGTCAAATCGGATATATCTGTCGCTGCTGCTGCCGCTGATGTGAGTGTCCTGAGAATGCCAGTCAAACTTCCTACGATATATTGCAGGCACAAAAAAAACACACCTTTTTCCATACCATTCCAGGCGATTACGATATATCACAAGTGCAGCACTAGCGACCTAGGGGATCCGACATGACACTCACGGGAAAGCGCATCGGAACGGAAACACCTCCAAAATTCCTGATTTCACCCAATATATATCGGGCCGAATGCCGGAAATTGGATGATATCGGCCATTATCATTCTAGTGTATGGGGCCCTTTAGATCTTGGGAAGATGTGCAACTGTTATGGTTCTATCATCTTTGAACATTATTTATCCACTTTATTGAGTTGGTATTTATTCTGCACCTGGATATTTGTTTCTATCTGCTTTTCTTTTACAGAAAGACATACCAAGATTCGGTGTGTGAGTTCAAAAAAATCTTTAAGCAACACCAAGAAAAGTACATGATACTCAAACTTGCAAAGAAATATCACTCATTAAAGCAAGAGCTGGACGATATACAGGATGTGATCCTGAAACATGATCTACAATGGAAGGAAAAGGACAAATGCATTCTAGATATTTTGGGTAGATATTTAGATATTTTATACTGGTTGACAACATATTCTGTAGCACTCTAAAATGATGTGGTTATAAAACAGATAAACAGCATAAAATTACATGAAGCCAAAGGCAAAGATGGTGCTGACAAGCTAATACTGGCTACACACTTGGCCGATGGATTGTCTGACCAGACGGCTGATTGAACGATTAGTACGGTTTATGCACAAACAATCTTATTCATACACACTTACCAATCGTCCGCCAATATGTCTGGCTAGGAGACCCCATTTGAATAAACTCATCCATTTGTAATGTCCTGTTCAATGGATTCTGTGGCCAATATATATGTTGGACAGACGCCTGCAGATGTAACCCAGTATAAGATTCAGATGTGTCCACATATACCTTTCCTAAAAGCAAGCCACATGGCCCCATTTGGCATGCCATGGACCTGTGACTTAATCACGCCTTGTGATTATTCTTCAAATATGCTACGTTAATCTCCTAGTTGATGCAAATTCTTTTGATACAAAAAAATTGTGTTGGATTCTATCCAATCGCTACCCATGGTGGAGCATGTCAGTCTTGCCAAGCATCTCATGCCATATGAAACAAAAAGAAAGGTGTATGTGTAGGTGTACACATCTGTGTATTGACCAAATGTTATATAAGGTAGTGGATTGACAATTATACTGGTGGGTGGGGTGTGTGTGGGCACAGAAAGGCAAAAAACATTGTAAGCCACTAATATTAAAGCCACTTTCTCTAACGTCCTAAGTGGATGCTGGGGACTCCGTAAGGACCAAGGGGATAGCGGCTCCGCAGGAGACTGGGCACATCTAAAGAAAGCTTTAGGGCTATCTGGTGTGCACTGGCTCCTCCCCCTATGACCCTCCTCCAAGCCTCAGTTAGATCTCTGTGCCCGAACGAGAAGGGTGCACACTAGGGGCTCTCCTGAGCTTCTTAGTGAAAGTTTTAGTTTAGGTTTTTTATTTTCAGTGAGACCTGCTGGCAACAGGCTCACTGCATCGAGGGACTAAGGGGAGAAGAAGCGAACTCACCTGCGTGCAGAGTGGATTGGGCTTCTTAGGCTACTGGACATTAGCTCCAGAGGGACGATCACAGGCCCAGCTTGGATGGGTCCCAGAGCCGCGCCGCCGGCCCCCTTACAGAGCCAGAAGGCAGAAGAGGTCCGGAAAATCGGCGTCAGAAGACGTCCTGTCTTCAACAAGGTAGCGCACAGCACTGCAGCTGTGCGCCATTGCTCTCAGCACACTTCACACTCCGGTCACTGAGGGTGCAGGGCGCTGGGGGGGGGCGCCCTGAGACGCAATAAAAACACCTTGGATGGCAAAAAAATGCATCACATATAGCTCCTGGGCTATATGGATGCATTTAACCCCTGCCAGAATACATAAAAAAACGGGAGATAAGGCCGCCGATAAGGGGGCGGATCCTATCTCCTCAGCACACTGGCGCCATTTTCCCTCACAGCTCCGTTGGAGGGAAGCTCCCTGGCTCTCCCCTGCAGTCACTACACTACAGAAAGGGTTAAAAAAGAGAGGGGGGCACTAATTAGGCGCAGTATTAACTATACAGCAGCTATAAGGGGAAAAACACTTATATAAGGTTATCCCTGTATATATATAGCGCACTGGTGTGTGCTGGCAAACTCTCCCTCTGTCTCCCCATGATGTGGAGACGGAGCAGATTGCCTGTAATAGTGATGTCACCCCCTAGGGGGTCGACACCTGAGTGGATGAACTGTTGGAAGAAATTACGTGACAGTGTCAGCTCTGTATAAAAGACAGTGGTTGACATGAGACAGCCGGCTACTCAGCTTGTGCCTGTCCAGACGTCTCATAGGCCGTCAGGGGCTCTAAAGCGCCCGTTACCTCAGATGGCAGATATAGATGCCGACACGGATACTGACTCCAGTGTCGACGGTGAAGAGACAAATGTGACTTCCAGTAGGGCCACACGTTACATGATTGAGGCAATGAAAAATGTTTTACACATTTCTGATAATACGAGTACCACCAAAAAGGGGTATTATGTTCGGTGAGGAAAAACTACCTGTAGTTTTCCTGAATCTGAGAAATTAAATGAGGTGTGTGATGATGCGTGGTTTTCCCCCGATAACAACTGATAATTTCTGAAATGTTATTGGCATTATATCCTTTCCCGCCAGAGGTTAGGGTGCGTTGGGAAACACCCCCTAGGTTGGATAAAGCGCTCACACGCTTGTAAGGGCTCTACCCTCTCCTGAGATGGCCGCCCTAAAGGATCCTGCTGATAGAAAGCAGGAGGGTATCCTAAAATGTATTTACACACATACTGGTGTTATACTGCGACCAGCAATCGCCTCAGCCTGGATGTGCAGTGCTGGGTTGGCGTGGTCGGATTCCCTGACTGAAAATATTGATACCCTAGATAGGGACAGTATATTTTTGCCTATAGAGCATTTAAAAGATTCATTTCTATATATGCGTGATGCACAGCGGAATATTTGCCGACTGGCATCAAGTCTAAGTGCGTTGTCCATTTCTACCAGTAGAGGGTTATGGACACGTCAGTGGTCAGGTGATGCGTATTCCAAACGGCATTTGGAAGTATTGCCTTATTAAGGGGAGGAGTTATTTGGGGTCGGTCTTTCAGACCTGGTGGCCACGGCAACAGCTGGGAAATCCACGTTTGTACCCCAGGTCGCCTCTCAACATGAGAAGACGCCGTATTATCAGGCGCAGTCTTTTCGTGGACAAGCGGGCAAAAGGTTCCTCATTTCTGCCCCGTGACAGAGGGAGAGGAAAAAGGCTGCAGAAATCAGCCAGTTCCCAGGAACAGAAACCCTCTCCCGCCTCTGCCAAGCCCTCAGTATACGCTGGGGCTTTACAAGCAGAATCAGGCACGGTGGGGGGCCCGTCTCAATGAATTTCAGCGCGCAGTGGGCTCACTCGCAAGTAGACCCCTGGATCCTTCAGGTGATATCTCAGGGGTACAAATTGGAATTCGAGACGTCTCCCCCTCGCCGTTTCCTAAAGTCGGCTTTACCGATGTCTCCTTCTGACAGGGAGACAGTTTTGGAAGCCATTCACAAGCTGTATTCCCAGCAGGTGATAATCAAGATACCCCTCCTGCAACAGGGAACGGGGTATTATTCCACACTGTTGTGGTACCGAAGCCGGACGGCTCGGTGAGACCGATTCTAAATCTAAAATCTTTGAACACTTACATACAGAGGTTCAAATTCAAGATTGAGTCACTCAGAGCAGTGATTGCGAACCTGGAAGAAGGGGACTACATGATGTCTCGGGACATCAAGGATGCTTACCTTCATGTCAAAATTTACCCTTCTCACCAAGGGTACCTCAGGTTTATGGTACAGAACTGTCACTATCAGTTCAGACGCTGCCGTATGGATGGTCCACGGCACCCCGGGTCTTTACCAAGGTAATGGCCGAAATGATGATATTCCTTCGAAGGAAGGGAATTTTAGTTATCCCTTACTTGGACAATTCCCTGATAAGGGTAAGATCCAGGGAACAGTTGGAGGTCGGTGTAGCACTATCTCAGGTAGTGTTGCGGCAGCACGATTGGATTCTCAATATTCCAAAATCGCAGCTGGTTCCGACGACTTGTCTTCTGTTCCTAGGGATGATCCTGGACACAGTCCAGAAAAAGGTGTTTCTCCCGGAGGAGAAAGCCAGGGAGTTATCCGAGCTAGTCAGGAACCTCCTAAAACCGAGCCAAGTCTCAGTGCATCAATGCACAAGGGTTCTGGGTAAAATGGTGGCTTCCTACGAAGCAATCCCATTCGGCAGATTCCACGCAAGAACTTTCCAGTGGGACCTGCTGGACAAATGGTCCGGGTCGCATCTTCAGATGCATCAGCGGATAACCCTGTCACCAAGGACAAGGGTGTCCCTCCTGTGGTGGTTGCAGAGTGCTCATTTTCTAGAGGGCCGCAGATTCGGCATTCAGGACTGGGTCCTGGTGACCACGGATGCCAGCCTGCGAGGCTGGGGAGCAGTCACACAGGGAAGGAATATCCAGGGCTTATGGTCAAGCCTGGAGACATCACTTCACATAAATATCCTGAAGCTAAGGGACATTTACAATGCTCTAAGCTTAGCAAGACCTCTGCTTCAAGGTCAGCCGGTGTTGATCCAGTCGGACAACATCACGGCAGTCACCCACGTAAACAGACAGGGTGGCACAAGAAGCAGGAGGGCAATGGCAGAAGCTGCAAGGATTCTTCGCTGGGCGGAAAATCATGTGATAGCACTGTCGGCAGTATTCATTCCGGGAGTGGACAACTGGGAAGCAGACTTCCTCAGCACGACCTCCACCCGGGAGAGTGGGGACTTCATCCAGAAGTCTTCCACATGATTATAAACCGTTGGGAAAAACTCGACAGGTATTGCGCCAGGTCCAGAGACCCTCAGGCAATAGCTGTAGACGCTCTGGTAACACCGTGGGTGTACCAGTCAGGGTATGTGTTCCCTCCTCTGCCTCTCATACCCAAGGTACTGAGATTGATAAGATGGAGAGGAGTAAGCACTATATTCGTGGCTCCGGATTGGCCAAGAAGGACTTGGTAACCGGAACTTCAAGAGATGCTCACGGAGGATCCGTGGCCTCTACCTCTAAGAAGGGACCTGCTCCAGCAAGGACCCTGTCTGTTCCAAGACTTACCGCGGCTGCGTTTGACGGCATGGCGGTTGAACGCCGGATCCTGAAGGGAAAAAGGCATTCCGGATGAAGTCATCCCTATCCTGATCAAAGCCAGGAAGGATGTAACCGCAAAAACATTATCACCGCAATTGGCGAAAATATGTTGCGTGGTGCGAGGCCAGTAAGGCCCGACGGAGGAAATTCAACTGGGTCGATTCCTACATTTCCTGCAAACAGGAGTGTTTATGGGCCTGAAATTGGGGTCCATTAAGGTTCAAATTTCGGCCCTGTCAATTTTCTTCCAAAAAGAACTAGCTTCAGTCCCTGAAGTTCAGACGTTTGTAAAAGGGGTACTGCATATACAGCCTCCTTTTGTGCCTCCAGTGGCACTTTGGGATCTCAATGTAGTTTTGGGTTCCAAAAGTCACATTGGTTTGAACCACTTAAATCTGTGGAGTTAAAATATCTCACATGGAAAGTGGTCATGCTGTTGGCCCTGGCCTGGGCCAGGCGCGTGTCAGAATTGGCGGCTTTATCCTGAAAAAGCCCTTATCTGATTTTCCATTCGGACAGGGCGGAATTGAGGACTCGTCCTCAGTTTCTCCCTAAGGTGGTTTCAGCGTTTCACCTGAACCAACCTATTTGTGGTGCCTGCGGCTACTAGGGACTTGGAGGACTCCAAGTTGCTAGACGTTGTCAGGGCCCTGAAAATATATGTTTCCAGGACGGCTGGAGTCAGGAAATCTGACTCGCTGTTTATCCTGTATGCACCCAACAAGCTGGGTGCTCCTGCTTCTAAGCAGACTATTGCTCGTTGGATTTGTAGTACAATTCAGCTTGCACATGCTGTGGCAGGCCTGCCACAGCCAAAAATCTGTAAATGCCCACTCCACAAGGAAGGTGGGCTCATCTTGGGCGGCTGCCCGAGGGGTCTCGGCTTTACAACTTTGCCGAGCAGCTACTTGGTCAGGAGCAAATACGTTTGTAAAATTCTACAAAATTGATATCCTGGCTGAGGAGGACCTGGAGTTCTCTCATTTGGTGCTGCAGAGTCATCCGCACTCTCCCGCCCGTTTGGGAGCTTTGGTATAATCCCCATGGTCCTTATGGAGTCCCCAGCATCCACTTAGGACGTTGGAGAAAATAAGAATTTACTTACCGATAATTCTATTTCTCATAGTCCGTAGTGGATGCTGGGCGCCCATCCCAAGTGCGGATTGTCTGCAATACTGGTACATAGTTATTGTTACCAAAAAATCGGGTTATTGCTGTAGTGAGCCATCTTTTCTAGAGGCTCCTCTGTTATCATGCTGTTAACTGGGTTCAGATCACAAGTTGTACGGTGTGATTGGTGTGGCTGGTATGAGTCTTACCCGGGATTCAAAATCCTTCCTTATTGTGTACGCTCGTCCGGGCACAGTATCCTAACTGAGGCTTGGAGGAGGGTCATAGGGGGAGGAGCCAGTACACACCAGATAGTCCTAAAGCTTTCTTTAGATGTGCCCAGTCTCCTGCGGAGCCGCTATCCCCTTGGTCCTTACAGAGTCCCCAGCATCCACTACGGACTATGAGAAATAGAATTATCGGTAAGTAAATTCTTATTATTGTACATATCTGAAGAAAGACTTTATTGATAGCATCCATGACTGTTGGTCATTGTTAAATTTACAGAAACCCTTTCTGTTTCTGAAGAAAGACAGAAAAACAAATGGAAACATGTAAAATTAATAACATTTCTCTTTTTTTCCATAGAACCAGCACCTTTTGCATCTTATATTGAATGGAGTTTACAGCTGTATCCATTTAGCATTTATTTTATTATTTAAAGATCATTAAAATGAGTTTTAACATCAAATTCTAGAATTTTCAATACTAAAATAAATTGTTAAAACATTTTCCATAAGTATCAACATTCAATTTGAACTAAATTTATTGTCAGAAAGTAATAGAAATCTGAGAGAAATTATTAATTTGTAGCGAATTGTATAACTATCCAGGGCAGGTTAAAATAATTTTTCTCTGGCTGGGTCCACAGGATTATCCACAGGATAACATTGGGATATGGTTGAGCGACAGCGGAAATGGCACCAACACGGTCACAAGCTTTCTGGCCTCCCAGGATGCATCGGGGCTTCCCCATATAGTCCCGCCCACTGACTCAGTCAAATCAGTTTTTTGCTTGGTGCGGCAGGAAGCCGCATGGTCACAGGGCTGCTGTGAATAAAGCAGCCTGAAGCTTTTATTATGTTATTTTTATAGACTTACTGTCACAACTGAGGGCCTGAGCTGACGGGAGGCAGCCTCAGTTGTAGGGGCTGAGATGTACCGGAACCTGGGAGGTTGTATCAGACCCCTGGACATGTAAGTAACATGAATAATAACTGCCCGAAGGCGTGACCACGACAACTTGGATAAAAGTCAATGATGTTTATTATGACAACTCCGCAACACAGCAGCAGTAAAAGAAAACGTAAAAGTCAGCAAAGAATAAATACAGTTCCTGGGTACTACAGGATGGCAGGAGCCACAGGGCACTGGTAGTGTGAGATAGTTCTTATAATCTTCTAGATGGAAAGTCCTTACCAGGCCCGACTGTAGCAATGGAGATAACCCAGGATTGTACCAGCTGGTGTTCCAGGAAAAGCTGGGTTGCTGAAGATAAAACGGCTGCTGTGGATACTGGCTGGAACCAGACTGTTGTTAGCACGGAGTGGATACTGGCTGGAACCAGTTAAATAATAAATGAACTTGGGAGCGATGAAATATGAACTGAAATGTAGAACTTGAGAGCGGAGAAATAATAATACCGGTGGAGAGTGGTAAAGTGTAGAAAGGACACCGGCCCTTTAAGAGAAGCTGTACTCTGCTGGAAGCAGGTGATGTTGTAGCTGGAAACAGATGAATCCACAATGGATTGGAGAGTCAGGCTACACCGCAGGTGGAATGCTGGTGCGGGTCTCTATGGTGGAAGTCTTGAGACAGGAGCTGGAACCTGGAAGACAATCACAGGAGAGAGACAAACAGGAACTAGGTTTGACAACCAAAGCACTGACGCCTTCCTTGCTCAGGCACAGTGTATTTATACCTGCAGCAAGGAAGGGATTGGCTAGGCAATTATGCAGATTAACAATACTGATAACAGATTGGAGGAAATGATCAGCTGACAGAATCCAAGATGGCTGCGCCCATGCAGACACTTGGAGGGAAGTTTGGTTTGTAATCCATGTGGTAATGAAAACAGTAATGGCGGCGCCGGCCACTGGAGACAGGAGACGCCAGGCTGACAAGTGCACATCCAACCACGCGGACACAGCGGAGGCCGCGGCTGACGTAATCGCCACTCTGACACTCTGCATGCAGAAGCTCAGGGACGGCGGCGGAGGCCGCGGGAGACGCCATGCCAGATGTAATAAGGCGTTACTGTGACAGCGTCTCAGAGAGACAGGAGAGGATGCAGGAATGTGAACATTAGGATAACAGATGGGATCCGGTCCTGGAGCGCTGAGCCAGCCTTAGGAGACATCTGATGGGTAAGAAATGGCGTCCAGATACCCGGATCGTGACAGCACCCCCCCCTTTAGGAGTGGCCCCAGGACACTTCTTTGGCTTTTGACTAAACTTGGAATGGAATCTCCGGACCAAGGCAGGAGCATGGACATCAGAAGCATTGGTCCATGAACGTTCCTCAGGGCCGTAACCCTTCCAGTCAATAAGATACTGTAGTTGACCGTAACGGTGACGTGAGTCCAGGATCTTGGCCACTTCATACTCAACGCCTCGTTGAGTTTGGACTTTCGGAGTTGGAGGAAGTGAGGAATGAAACCGATTTAAGATCAGCGGTTTCAACAGGGAAACATGAAATGTCCTGGGTATTTTTAAGAAGGGAGGCAACTGAAGTCTGTAAGCAACAGGATTGATGACTTGTTCAATCTTGAAAGGACCGATATAGCGAGGTGCAAACTTCATACTGGGAACTCTTAACCTCAAATTCTTCGTGGATAACCATACCCGATCACCCACCTTGAGAGCAGGAACTGCTCGACGCTTCTTATCCGCAAACTTCTTGTACCTGAACGATGCCTTGAGCAGAGCTGATCGTACGCTCTTCCAGATATTGGCAAACTGATGCAAGGTGATATCCACTGCGGGAACAGAAGTTGCTGGAAGCTGTTGGAACTCAGGGACTTTAGGGTGGAATCCAAAGTTAGTGAAGAATGGTGTTGAAGCAGATGAAGAATGATACTGGTTGTTATGACAGAACTCGGCCCAGGGAAGTAATTGAACCCAGTCATCTTGAGAGGAGGACACATAGATGCGGAGGAAGGCCTCCAAGTCCTGATTCACCCTCTCGGTTTGACCATTGGTCTGAGGATGGTAAGCCGTGGAAAACTTTAGCTTGACTTGAAGGACTTGACATAAACTTCGCCAGAATTTGGCTGTGAATTGAACTCCTCGATCTGAGATAATTTCTTCAGGAAGACCGTGGAGTCGGAAGATCTCTTGTATGAATACTTGAGCCAACTTGGAAGCTGACGGAAGACCGGTGAGAGGAATGAAGTGTGCCATCTTGGTGAACCGGTCAACTACCACCCAGATGGTATTGAACTTGTTGCACATGGGTAAATCTGTAATAAAAATCCATCGACAAATGGGTCCAAGGTTGACGGGGAACAGATAGTGGAACCAGTTGCCCCGCAGGCGACTGGCGGGATACCTTATGTTGAGCACACTTTGGGCAAGATGCAATAAACTCCAAGACGTCCTTTTTCATAGTTGGCCACCAATAGGACCTAGAGATAAACTCCAGGGTTTTTTGGATACCTGTATGTCCGGCAAAACGGGAAGCATGGGCCCAATGCATGAGCTTCTTCCTTAGCATCGGTTTCACAAAACTTTTCCCTGATGGGGGCGTAGAGTCCATCCCTACCGTGGAGAATGCCAACGGATTTATAATAGGATGCTTGTCTGAAGACTCTGACTCATTTTCTTGCTCCCATGAGCGGGAAAGGGCATCGGCCTTGCGATTCTGAGAGCCCGGACAGAACTGGAGTTTAAAGTCGAACCTGGAAAAGAAAAGTGCCCATCTGGCCTGACGAGGGTTGAGACATTGTGCGCCTTTCAGATATAAAAGGTTCTTGTGGTCTGTAAGTATGGTGATTGAATGAGAAGCTCCCTCCAACATATACCTCCACTCTTCTAGAGCGAGCTTGATGGCTAGCAACTCCTGGTCGCCAATGGCATAGTTGCGCTCAACTGGGGAGAACTTCCGGGAGAAGAAACTGCAAGGGTGTAAATGGCCATCTTTAGCCCTCTGAGATAGCACCGCTCCTACTCCAACGGAGGAGGCATCCACCTCTAAGATGAAAGGAGAGTCGATGTCAGGCTGTTTCAGAACAGGCGCAGAGATGAACCTTTGTTTTAAAAGATGAAATGCTTGCATGGCTTCTTCAGACCACTTGGACGGGTTAGCACCCTTCTTAGTGAAAGCAGTAATAGGCGCCACAATGGTGGAAAAGTCTCGTATAAACTTTCGGTAATAGTTGGCGAACCCCAAGAACCTCTGGACCCCTTTGAGGGTTAAGGGTATCGGCCAATTTTGGATTGCTTGTAGTTTCTCAGGATCCATCTCTAGTCCGGAACCGGACACAATGTACCCTAGAAACGGAATGGACTTGACTTCAAAGACGCATTTCTCTAATTTGCAATAGAGATGATTGACACGGAGACGGGACAGAACCTCTTTAACCCAAAAACGATGTTCCTCTAAATCGTTGGCAAAAATGAGGATATCGTCTAGATAGACCACGACATGACGGTATAGAATGTCTCTGAAGATCTCATTGACAAAATGCTGGAAGACAGCTGGAGCATTACTCAATCCGAAGGGCATGACGAGGTACTCATAATGTCCGTCACGGGTGTTAAAGGCGGTCTTCCACTCGTCACCCTCACGGATCCGGATGAGATTGTATGCACCTCTCAAGTCCAGCTTTGTAAAGATGGTAGCTCCGCTAACTCTGTCAAAGAGCTCAGTAATCAGGGGTAAAGGATAACGGTTCTTGATGGTAATGTCGTACAAACCTCTGTAGTCGATGCACGGCCGCAGACCACCATCTTTCTTTTTTACAAAAAAGAAGCCTGCGCCGGCTGGGGAAGAAGAAGGTCGAATGAACCCCTTTGCTAGGTTCTCTTTAATGTATTCCTCCATAGAATGCGTCTCAGGCAGAGACAACGGATAAGTTCGGCCTCGAGGTGGAACCTTCCCTGGAACGAGATCAATCGGGCAGTCCCATTCTCTATGAGGAGGAAGGATATCAGCAGAAGCTTTACTGAACACATCCGTGAAATCTTGATATGGAGGAGGTGGAACATCAGATGACCTGGGGGAGGAAGAACAGACAGGCAATACTTTAAACAAACATGTCTCAGCACAGGAGGAACCCCATGCCAGGATTTGCGTAGTCGTCCAATCAATTGTAGGATTGTGAAGACGGAGCCATGGAAGGCCCAGGACCACAGGATGTGTGGCTCTTGGAATCACTAAAAAAGAAATAAGTTCGGAATGAAGAACTCCCACTCTCAGACGAACTGGTAGAGTCCTTAAAGAAATAACTGCATCAAAAATTTTGCTGCCATCCACGGCAGTTAAAGAAATGGACGAAGGAAGTCTCTCGGTGGGTAGGGACCACCGTTTAACATAGGCTTCGGTAATAAAGTTCCCAGCTGCTCCGGAATCAAGGAGGGCAATGACGTTCCGATAACGTTGAGCAACTTGAAGCGAGACTGGGAGATTACAATCTTGAGGAGATGGAGAGGAGATCATTACTCCTAGCCGGCCCTCTCCTTGGCGAGCTAGGATTTGGAGTTTCCCGGACGTTTGGGACAGGCATTAATGGTGTGAGACGGAGCTGCACAATAGAGACAGAGAGACTCGGAGAGACGTCTTCGGCGCTCAGCAGGAGTTAAACGGGAACGGCCAAGTTGCATGGGCTCATCTTTAGATGGTGACAGTTGACGAGGAGGAGGAGCAGAAGATTTTGGAGCAGATGATCTTCCACGCTCAGTTGCTCTCTCTCTGAAACGTAAATCAACTTTCGTGCAGAGTGAGATTAGCTCATCTAACTTAGAAGGTAAGTCTCTGGTAGCTAACTCATCTTTAATACGCTCAGATAAGCCATGCCAGAATGCAGCATACAGGGCCTCGTCGTTCCATGCCAGTTCGGATGCCAGGATCTGGAACTGTATCAGATATTGTCCTACAGTACGTGACCCCTGGCGTAAACGGAGAATCTCGGATGAAGCTGAGGTTACCCGGCCTGGCTCGTCGAAGATGCGCCTGAATGTTGACACGAAGGCAGTGTAGGAAGATAGCAGGGTGTCGGACCTCTCCCATAACGGTGATGCCCAATCAAGGGCTGAGCCACTGAGAAGAGAAATAATGTAGGCAATTTTTGTACGGTCACTGGGAAAATTGCCAGGTTGTAGCTCAAACTGAATCTCACACTGGTTGAGAAATCCCCTGCAGAATCTTGGAGATCCGTCAAATTTTGCTGGCGTTGGAAGATGAAGACGTGGAGCAGAAATGGGTAAGGTGGGTGGGGTTATAGCTGGAGTCACTGTGGTTGACGCACCAGACGCGCCTGATCCACGGAGAGTTGTCTGAATCCCATCCAGCCGAGTAGAGAAATCCTGGAGACAGCGGATGATGTGGCCCTGTGCAGCCTCCTGATGTTCTAGTCGGGCTGCCAGTTCTTGCATCGGCCTGGCCGCTTGATCCTGGTCTCCGGCTGGATTCATTAGGTCAGTGCTTACTGTCACAACTGAGGGCCTGAGCTGACGGGAGGCAGCCTCAGTTGTAGGGGCTGAGATGTACCGGAACCTGGGAGGTTGTATCAGACCCCTGGACATGTAAGTAACATGAATAATAACTGCCCG
This sequence comes from Pseudophryne corroboree, assembly GCF_028390025.1. Classification (NCBI taxonomy): domain Eukaryota; kingdom Metazoa; phylum Chordata; class Amphibia; order Anura; family Myobatrachidae; genus Pseudophryne; species Pseudophryne corroboree. The sequence goes on from NC_086455.1 coordinate 86,211,609, forward strand.
AAGGCGTGACCACGACAACTTGGATAAAAGTCAATGATGTTTATTATGACAACTCCGCAACACAGCAGCAGTAAAAGAAAACGTAAAAGTCAGCAAAGAATAAATACAGTTCCTGGGTACTACAGGATGGCAGGAGCCACAGGGCACTGGTAGTGTGAGATAGTTCTTATAATCTTCTAGATGGAAAGTCCTTACCAGGCCCGACTAGCAATGGAGATAACCCAGGATTGTACCAGCTGGTGTTCCAGGAAAAGCTGGGTTGCTGAAGATAAAACGGCTGCTGTGGATACTGGCTGGAACCAGACTGTTGTTAGCACGGAGTGGATACTGGCTGGAACCAGTTAAATAATACATGAACTTGGGAGCGATGAAATATGAACTGAAATGTAGAACTTGAGAGCGGAGAAATAATAATACCGGTGGAGAGTGGTAAAGTGTAGAAAGGACACCGGCCCTTTAAGAGAAGCTGTACTCTGCTGGAAGCAGGTGATGTTGTAGCTGGAAACAGATGAATCCACAATGGATTGGAGAGTCAGGCTACACCGCAGGTGGAATGCTGGTGCGGGTCTCTATGGTGGAAGTCTTGAGACAGGAGCTGGAACCTGGAAGACAATCACAGGAGAGAGACAAACAGGAACTAGGTTTGACAACCAAAGCACTGACGCCTTCCTTTCTCAGGCACAGTGTATTTATACCTGCAGCAAGGAAGGGATTGGCTAGGCAATTATGCAGATTAACAATACTGATAACAGATTGGAGGAAATGATCAGCTGACAGAATCCAAGATGGCTGCGCCCATGCAGACACTTGGAGGGAAGTTTGGTTTGTAATCCATGTGGTAATGAAAACAGTAATGGCGGCGCCGGCCACTGGAGACAGGAGACGCCAGGCTGACAAGTGCACATCCAACCACGCGGACACAGCGGAGGCCGCGGCTGACGTAATCGCCACTCTGACACTCTGCATGCAGAAGCTCAGGGACGGCGGCGGAGGCCGCGGGAGACGCCATGCCAGATGTAATAAGGCGTTACTGTGACAGCGTCTCAGAGAGACAGGAGAGGATGCAGGAATGTGAACATTAGGATAACAGATGGGATCCGGTCCTGGAGCGCTGAGCCAGCCTTAGGAGACATCTGATGGGTAAGAAATGGCGTCCAGATACCCGGATCGTGACACTTACTATGTTTTTTGAGCAACTTTTTTTAACAGCGTCTTAAATGCATACTGGAAAGAGTCGCTCCAACAACTCCGCACCGGGTCACAATAACGCTTACCTTCGCGGTACAGTGCTATCTCGATGGGCGTCTGTGTCGGATGTTCTAGCAGGTCCAGCAGACGTAACCAGGCTGTTGCCGGAGCATGGGGGGAAGGTAAGTCTATGGATTTCCTCTTACTAGGGGGGTCCGGACACAGCTACACTGTATTGGTGGAGATTACAAACAGTGTGTTGATGAGCCAAACATCTCGAGTGCAACAGCGCTACGCTCTAGGGATCATAGGCGCCGGGACTAGGTAGAGGCCGCGATCCTTAGAGTTTAAGTCAACAGGGGGATTCAGACGCTCTCCTGGCCGCCCCTCCTCCGAGTTCATGACCAGTTTCCGCGTGTCTCCCGTCCATGGAATGACCTCACTTCCATCTCAGACGTTACCACGAGGGTAATCGGTCGCAGCTTAGACGCTGCGGTTGTGTACACTAGAGATCCCGCCTAGACCGAGTCATAGGCCTTAGCGTCTGCATACACGTGGAAGTCAGGAGCGACTGTGTCCGTTATCAGTTATCAGGAGTGGTAGTGTACATCAGTAGCGTCTGAATCCACTCAGCGTCTTACGAGCGCATTTGCTTGGATATGGAAGTGTGGTGAGTCTCCCTGTATCCCGCTCTACGGAGGAAGGGTATACAGTACTAAAAATTCTCTCTACTTGTTAGTATGAATTGTTAATTTTTAGTACATATTGCATATGAGATCTGTATATTACTGTGTTTTCTGCATGTTATGTTGAAAAAGAACCAGTTGAAACAGAAGTACAATTTTCCTACTTACTTGTAAGTTGTTATGGGGGATGTATTCTCATATGACAATGTCTAATGCCTTAACATGTAACTGACTGCTAGTATGTGTGCTGACTTTTCTATATTGTCAGTCCTGTTCTGACCCTCAATTCAGGTGCATGGCTGTGGTCAGATTGATCTCACTTCTGTAAACTCATATATAGGTGATTTTCAGTCACAAATTGTGTAGTCATTAACAGATTATTACCATGTCTGTGAGCGGCAAAAGTGACGAGGAGAATTTATCAAGCACTCCTACATCCCTAACATGCTTATCTTGTAAGACAGGGTTAATTGGTATGGACCAATTGGTCACTTATGAGGAGTTGTGTGCAAACTGTTTTGCTTTTCAGCAAAGTAAAAAGCAGGAGTTGGATCAACCACCAACAGAACCACCATGGAATATGTTTGCAAAGACTTTATCTTCAATAGCGGACAGGTTAACTCCGGTAGCACCACCTCAAGGGTTAGGTTACACTATTAACCCATACATGCAGCTCCCTTCCTACGGCTTGGTTCCAGTAGCCTCTACAAGCAACCAAGGGACAGGTAAGACTAAGACAGATGCGTCTATGTGGCAGACTACACAAGATGATACAAATGATGATGATACAGTATATTCAAATACTCCGTATGATGATCAGTCGCAGAGTTTTAGTTCAGAGGATGTAGCTGAACTTATTGATGCTGTGAAGGCTGTTCTCTCTTTGGAAGAGCCAGCCAAGACAGTGTTAAAATATAAAGCACCTGTGTTTAAACGAACAAAATCAGTTAAAACTGAATTCCCAGCGTCAGATGAGCTGACGGAAATGATGGATGAGTCTTGGGCGACGCCCAGTAAGAAATATAAGATTCCGAAAAGATGGAATTCTTATTATCCATTTCCAGCTGCGGATTGTTTGAAAAGAGAAGTTCCTCCAAAAGTAGATGCACATGTACTGCGACCTGTGCATAAATCTGCTTTACCACTGTCATCTACCTCATTAAATTATGTCACATACATAAGGGTATATAGCTTCTTGAAAAATGTATTTTCTCTAGTAGGAGCAGTGGTAAGACCTGCTATGGCTTCGGCCTGGGTAGCAAAGGCAATGGGCGAATGGATAGAGGAACTAGAGAATGACATCTCTTTTCCTAATAGGGAGCAAGAGTATAATTTAAGCCGTTTAAGACAATCTGCCCAATACTTGGAAGAAGCAGCAATTGTTATGGGTACAGTGGCTTCTAAAGCTTCAGCTTTGACAGTAGCCGCTCGCAGAGCAGTTTGGCTACGTACCTGTAAGGCAGATGCGGAATCCAAGAAAGAATTGGAAGCATTGCCTTTCATTGGTAATATATTGTTTGGGAAACCATTATCTGATATCCTAGAATCAGAGGCTGAATCAAAGAAGGTCAGATTTCCAGCTACTTATAACCCTAAGTCTAAGGGTTCAAAGTTTCGCTCATTTCATTGGCAAAGCGAAAGCTAAAGAGGAGTCTAAGCAACCCCAGTTCAAAACCAGGGGTAGGAAGCAGTGGGCTAGCAAAAAGCCAGCTTCCAAGCCTGAACAGAAACCATCAGCCTGAAGATATGGGCCTCCGCCTGGAGGATTCCAGGGTTGGGGGCCGATTCCTTCATTTTGCACACATATGGCAGCAGTCAACAACAGATGCTTGGGTGCAGAAGGTGGTATCTCAGGGGTATGGGTTCCCATTCAGGAGGCAGCCTCCTCAAAGATTTTTTTGCACCAGCCCGTCTCGTATAGAGTCGAAGGCCAATGCCCTGCAAGAAGCAGTCCAAAAATTACTGCAGTCAGGTGTGATTGTCCCAGTACCACCATCACAGAGGGGACAGGGGTTTTACTCCAATCTATTTCTGATCCAGAAGCCAAATGGGTAATTTCGACCAATTCTCAATCTGAAAATGTTGAACAAATACATTTGGATCCCAAGGTTCCATAATGTTGGCTATGGAACCGGGAGATTACATGGTATCTCTGGATGTACCTATAGCACTGTCTCATCAGTGTTACCTCAGGTTTGCCATCCTCCAGGAACATTTTCAGTTTCAGGCTTTGCCCTTCAAGCTAGCAACAGCACCCAGGGTGTTTACCAAAATTATGGTGGTTATGGCAGCTTGTCTGCGCAGACAGGGGATAAGAATATTCCCATACCTCGACGACCTGTTAATCCTAGCACATTCGCAGGATTTACTTTTGAGCCATCTTCAACAGACAATAGTTTGTTTACAGAGACACGGGTGGCTCATAAATTGGGAAAAGTCATCTCTGAGTCCGTCACAGCGGATGGTTCATTTGGGGGCCATATTGGATTCATACCTACAGAAAGTTCTCTTACCAGAGAAAAAGATAGTCAAGGTGCAGGTCATGACTCAGGAAGCGTTGCACGCCCAGACGATGTCAGTCCATGCAGCAATGCGACTGTTGGGTCTGATGGTATCAACCTTCGACATGGTGGACTATGCGCAATTCCACTCCAGACCATTGCAGCACCTTATTCTGACCAAATGGAACGGAAATCATCAGACGATAAAAGAGCAGATGATAAAGTTTCCAGTAAACGTAAAAAGGTCTCTAGCGTAGTGGCTACAGACAGACCATTTATACAAGGGGAGACCCTTTTGGATAAAAGAATGGCAAGTCCTGACAACAGATGCCAGTCTGCAAGGCTGGGGTGCGGTACTCAGAAGCCTTTGGTTCCAGGGAAAATGGACCGCAAGGGAAAGTCACCTGCCAATAAATCTGTTGGAAATAAGGGCCATTTACATGGCTCTAGTTCAGGCAAAGGACAGTCTGCAAGGAAGACCGGTCCAGATTCGCTCAGACAATGTGACAGCAGTAGCGTACCTCAATCATCAAGGAGGAACTCACAGCAAGAGAATGATGGAGGAAGTAACTCCCATTCTAAGATGGGCATAACTCCATCTTCCAGCATTGTCGGCAGTGTTTGTCCCAGGTGTTCTGAACTGGGAAGCGGATTTTCTCAGTCGACACACCATTCAGGAAACCGAATGGGCATTACACCCAGAAGTGTTTCAGACACTAGTGAACAGATGGGGTCTACCAGAGATAGATCTCATGGCGTCTCGTCTAAACAACAAAGTTCCGAGGTACGGATCGAGAACAAAGGATCCCGGAGCGGTCCTTGTAGACGCGCTGTCAGTAGAATGGAAATTTCATCTGGCATATCTGTTCCCTTCAATATCTCTGTTACCCAGAGTAGTGAGAAAAATAAAGCAAGCAAAGGGAGCCATAATTCTAATAGCTCCAGCTTGGCCAAGAAGGCATTGGTACACAGATCTACTGAGAATGTCTGTGGTGCACCGATACTGCTCCCTCAACGTCCAAATCTGCTAATGCAGGGTCGTTGTTGCCACAGTCATCTGGATCGTCTGTCTTTGACGGCTTGGTTATTGAAACCTCTATCTTAGAAGCTAGAGGATTTTCAAAACAAGTAATCCAAACTATGCTTAGAGCAAGAAAGCCTTCTTCAGCTCGTGTGTATCATAGAATATGGCAAGCCTATATTCATTGGTGTACTGGAAAAAGTTTGAATCCAAGATCTTTTAAAGTATCCAGGATTTTGGATTTCCTTCAAGCAGGATTGGATAAAGGTTTGAAATTTGCTTACTTGAGAGTTCAAGTATCAGCATTAACTGTATGGTTTCAGCGAAAGATTGCTGATTTACAGGATGTATGTACTTTCTTTCAGGGAGTGGTACATATTCAACCTCCATTTGTTCCTCTTGCAGCTCCCTGGGATTTGAATTTAGTTCTTAAATTCCTCCAGGGTCCTCCGTTTGAACCGCTTAAGAGAGCAGATCTGGTTATCTTCCGAAGGTGGTTTCAAAGTTTCACCTGAATGAAGAGATTGTAGTCCCAGCTTTTCAGGTATCGGGACTATCTGCTGGAGAAGCGTCGCTGGACGTAGTCCGAGCTTGAAGAATCTCCATAGATCGTACTAGTGCCATCAGGAAAACAGATTCTCTCTTCATCCTCTACGGATTTCATAGAAGGGGATGGCCTGCTAGTAAACAGACGCTGGCGAGATGGCTCCGAATGGTAATATCAGAAGCTTATTCTCATGCAGATCTCCCTACTCCGGCTAATGTCTCTGCTCATTCTACACGTAAGGTAGGTCCTTCATGGGCAGCACAACAGGGTGCTTCAGCAGAACAGATTTGTAAGGCAGCCACATGGTCTTCCATAAACACGTTCATTAGACATAATGCCTTGGATACTTTTGCCTCTCATGACGCAGACTTCGGGCGAAAGGTCCTTCTGTGTAATCAGGAGCGTCCCCACCACTAAAATTGGCTTTGGGAATCCCAATGTTATCCTGTGGATAATCCTGTGGACCCAGCCAGAGAAATAGACGTTATGGTAAGAGCTTACAGTTGATAACGTGATTTCTCTTATGTCCACAGGTATCCACAGGGATCCCACCCTGACGCACCTTATTTGAGGATCTTGACAATCACTAAACCTCTTCCCTCTTGTATGGAAGGGTGAGCATCTGTGTTCTTATCGCCTAAATAGGTTTCTACCTGATGCTCCTGCCTAAATTCATGTGGAAAGAACTGATTTGACTGAGTCAGTGGGCGGGACTATATGGGGAAGCCCCGATGCATCCTGGGAGGCCAGTAAGCTCGTAACCGTGTTGGTGCCATTTCCGCTGTCGCTCAACCATATCCCAATGTTATCCTGTGGATACCTGTGGACATAAGAGAAATCACGTTATCAACGGTAAGTTCTTACCATAACGTCTATATAGTGTGGATACCATTAAACGAGGACATGCACTTTGTGAGGTAAAGTCCTTTTTAATTTGATATACTATATCATGACTAAGTTTAATGACGTCAATATGTCAAGCGCACCTACTGTATCCAAAAATTTGTCTTTAAAATTTAAATTTGGGCTCCTAATTTGATTTTATGTTTTTAGTAATTTAAGAAAATGAGGAGCCCATCTTTTTTTTCCAGCTGTTTATGAAGTCATATCTCATGTGTTATGTCATGTTGCATGTCAGAAGGAGTTTGATCTTGGGTCATTATGATGTGCATTGTGACTTTAGGAATTACTGTAGATCATTTTCTGCAGCAGGGTACACTGGTTTTCCATAGGGAATATCATCGGGGTGTTGTGTTGGATCTTGATCCGAGGCACCTACAGGCTAAAGCTTTGACTGTTCCCAGGATGCACTGCACTGCACCGCCTCCTCTATATCCCCACCTCCAGGCACTGGAACTCAGTTTGTAAATTGGTGCCTGCACTGCAGGCAGCTAACAGGGAGGGCTGTGCTAAACAGCCCTGAAAAGAGCTTTACTGACAAGAAATAAGACTTCAAGGGCCGCAGCATAGGCACTTGGTGCTATATGACATATCGTGCTGCGGTTCCCTCACCTCCCCCGGCGGCACTGTATACTCCCGCGCCCTGTTTGCCGGGTACTTACAGTGGAGGCGCTCCAGTCTCATGAGACACACATACTGCTGCTGCTCTCCTGTCCTGGATCGCATGGCCACATGATAGTGGGGAGGTAAGAGGGTCCCCCAGGCGAGACCCGCCAAAATCGCGATCCGGACCCTACTATATCCACCAGAACAAAGAGCACAGGTCGGATTTACTAAAATCCGTTTAGTACAGGCTCCATAGTACTGGGTGGTGAAGTCCAGCAGAGGGGATAAGGCTCTGACCTGTAGCCCCTCCCCCAGGCGCCATCTACAGCAGATGTTCCTGCCCTGGAGCTGCATCTCTCTCCCTCACTCCCTGTCAGTGTTTGGGCGCCATTACACAGAGCTGCGCTGATTCTGGGACTGCTGGGCACTGTGTCCTCTGTAAAGCCGCCTGCCTCATCAGCGCTGAGCATTTACAGGACACTTAAGTATTCTACATGTTGTTTAGACAGTGTTAGTTAAGAACAAGTGCATAACTACAGGGATATTTAGTACAAGTATCCTGTGATATACATCCAGTATTTACTGTGCATTGTTATATCTGTATACATACATAGCTTTACTTAGTATTCCTAGTCCAGTGCAGTGTTATTGTTTTGTAATAATTCCTGCATTGTACATGTGACTGTGTGTGCCAACAGCTGCTGTGTGGTTCTTATTCCGTGTATCTCTCACACATTGCTATCCCTATATTCTGTACCCTGGTGGGGGCTAAGTGCAACAGGGTCCTATATATATAGTGTTTCACAGGATATACTGTTTGGTAATTTTTCTCTGTGTACTTCAGTCACCTTATACCACTTAAATCCTCTGTTTGTGATCTGCATTTCAGTTACACTCCACAGGGTTTTTTTGTCGAGTACTGTGTCTGGCTATATTGTACTGTTACGCCCTAGAGCTCCATTCTCCAATAATGTCTGCGTCACAGGGCAGGAGATCTGTGGCTGATCATGCATCATGCAGTGCTGACGCCGCAGATTTATCTGAGGAAAATATTCCAGCTGAGGGTCCAGGTATTTGGGGTTCTGTACCCCTCGGTCAGCCTGCAGCATCGGTGGCACACCAAGGGGGGCGAGGGTCAGGCTTGGGCTGCTTTTTCTAATATACTGACTATGCTACTAAGAGACTTGCACCCCTTGTGGGACCGCCTGTGCCTGTACAATCACATATTGTCCCTGTTGTAAATCCACCAAGGGTGGATTCTCTTTTGACTCGGTTACAACAGTTAAATCAGTTTTTGGTTAAACAAAAGCCTGACCCTCGCCCCCTCTAGGACCAAAGGGTCATCTCTTCAGGCCATTTCTTACTCACAATCCACGCATGTTTCGGATTCTTCATCCGATGAAGATGGCGTATATACTGACCCATCAGACACTGATGCAGTTGCTTCTGATGGGGAATCTACAACACAGGTGGATGTTCCTGAACTCTTGGAGGCTATCAAACTGATTCTTCAGATCGATGATGACACTGAACCTCCAGATACGTCTAAGAAACCTGATAAGTTCAAATGTCAGAAGGTTACTAAATTAGTTTTGCCACATTCTGACCATTTAGTTGACATACGTCAGGAATCCTGGGAGTCTCCAGCAAAGAAATTCTCCCTGTCTAAAAAGATGCTAGCTCGTTATCCCCTCGCTGCAGAGTTTAGTAAAAATTGGGAAACACCACCGCCGGTAAACTCACATGTCGCACGTCTGTTGGTGTCATCTACTCTGCCTGTCACTACCGTCACCCCTCTGAAGGAACCGACGGATAAGCATATGGAGGGTTGCTTGAAGTCTATTTACACTCTTGTGGGTGCTGTGCATAGACCTACTATAGCGGCTTCTTGGTCTGCAAAAGCTATTGAAGCCTGGGTTCAAGAAGTTGAAGTGGAGCTACCTCCTAATTTTTCTCATAATGCCAGACCGTGTCTTTCATATATTACCACAGCCTCTACATTCAGGAGGCGGCCTCTGATGCTGGTGTCCTGGCAGCCAAAGCGTTTCACTACGTTCATTCTGGCTCGCCGGATTTTGTGGATATTGTCCTGGTCTGTGGATCTGGACTCTAAAAAGACCTTGGACCCTTTTAAGGGAATCATACTTTTTTGGGGAAGATATGAACAAGATTGTTGCTGACTTAGCGTCTGCTAAAACTGCATGTCTGCCCAGTACTAATCCTTCGGCTCCGAAGGCTAAGAGTACCACCTTTTGTTCCTTTCGACCGCCAAGTAAAGCAAAGGGTCAAGTATACCCAAAACAGGCTCGCACTTCCAAAACCTCTAAGCCCAAACCTAAACATTCCTGGGCTGCCCGTCAGCCTGCTTCCAAACCAGACAAGCCTGCTGCATGACGAGGCGGGCCTCCCCCTCTGGGACCCCAGAGTGGGAGGCTGACTTCTGCGGTTCGCCCAGGTATGGTTACAGACCACTTTGGATGCCTTGGTGAGGGAAGTCGTCGCTCACGGATACGCCATCTCTTTCAAGAAACGTCCCCCTCGCCAGTTTTGTTCGACATATATCCCTTCGGATCCATTCACAGCAAGAACTCTACATTTGGTGGTACAACCCCTCCTGGACACAGGAGTGATTCTGCCGGAGCCTCTGGCTCAGAGAGGCAGGGGGTACTATTCAACGCTGTTCCTGGTTCCGAAACCGAATGGATCTTCCTGGCCCATTCTCAACCTCAAGTCTTTGAATAAATTTGTGAAGGTATCCAAATTTTGTATGGAAACTCTTTGCTCTATTGTTTTGGCCTTGGAACCCAAGGACTATATGGCATCCCTGGACATACAGGATGCTTACCTACATATACCTATTGCCATGTCACATCAGCAATATCTGTGGTTTGCTATTGGTAACCTACATTATCAATTCCAGGCCTTGCCCTTTGGACTTACCACAGCTCCGCAAATCTTCACCGAGGTCATGGCGGTCATGATGGCCCTTCTCTGCCGGCAGGGTATCAGGATCCTGCCATATCTGGACGACTTGTTGATGCTGGCGAACTCTCCAGAGGTTCTCCTCCGTCATTTGGAACTGACTGTCCAATCCCTGCAAGCCCATGGGTGGCTCATCAACTGGAAGAAATCCTCACTGGTCCCTGCTCAGAGCATGGTGTACCTGGGGGTATTACTGGACACACACAACCAACGGTTATTCTAGCCTTTGGAGAAGGTCCTGAAACTTCAGGACAAGATAAGATGCTTCCTATCTTGCCCACATGTGTCGATATACTGGGCGATGCAAGTACTAGGCCTCATGGTGTCTGCTTTTTACATGGTCAATTTAATTCTTGCCCTCTGCAAGGGTTAATCCTTTCCAAGTGGGATGGCATGCCTCACCGGATCAGGTCTCACATGATTTCCTTGACTCTGGAAGTTCATCTGTCTCTAAGCTGGTGTCCCCAGGACCAATGAGTGAGCAGGGGTCGTCCCTTCTCGATCTCCAACTGGTTCCTCCTAACGATGGATGCCAGTCTGCGAGGTTGGGGTGCGGGGTTGGAGCAACACTCTCTTCAGGGTTGGTGGACCAGGGAGGAATCTCTCCTTCCGATAAAGATTCTGCAGTTGCGGGCAGTGTTCAGTGCTCTTAAACTGGCCCTGCCTCTGGTAGAGAACAGGCCTGTTCAAGTACAGTCAGACACCACCACGGTGGCATACATAAATCAAGGCGGCACTCGAAGCCGTATGGCAATGATGGAAGTGTCAAAAATTCTTCTATGGGCGGAACGCCATCTGCCAGCCATATCAGCAGTGTTCATTCTGGGTGTTTTCAACTGGGAAGCGGACTTCCTCAGTCATCAGGATGTACACACCTGAGAGTGGAGCCTTCATCCGGAAGTCTTTCAACTCCTAGTGGACAGGTGGGGCCTACCAGATGTAGACCTGATGGCGTCTCGACACAATCACAAGGTTCCGGTCTTCGGAGCAAGGATAAGGGATCCTCAAGCAATGTTCATGTACTCACTGGCAATTCCATGGAACTTTCGGCTGCTGTATGTGTTCCCTCCGGTGTCACTCCTGCCCAGGGTGATATGGAAGTTCAAGCAAGAAGGAGGATTACTACTTCTTATCGCTCCAGTGTGGCCCAGACGGCTTTGGTTCTCAGACCTGCAGGGTATCTCAATAGAGTGTCCTCTTCTACTTCCGCAACACCCAGTCCTCCTCGTTCAGGGCCCTTTGTGTCTACCAGGATCTGGTCCGACTGGCTTTGACGACATGGCTCTTGAAGCTTCAGTTCTGAGGGCCAGGTGATTTTATGAGGCGGTCATTCAAACTATGTTGAAATGCAGTGAACCGGCTTCGGCTCAGATTTATTATAGGGTCTGGAATTCTTTCTTCACCTGGTGTGCGTCTAAGAAATATGATGCATACAAGTTTAGTACTTCCAAACTTTTGGCTTTTTCTAGAACGGGGCCTGGACTTAGGCCTTCGGCTGGCCTCCCTCAAGGTTCATATTTCAGCCTTGTCGGTTTGGTTTCAGAGAGAAATTGCATCTCTGCCTGATGTTCATACTTTCACTAAGGATGTTTTACAGATTCATCCTCCCTGTGTCCCTCCTGTGGCTCCTTAGGATTTGTCGGTTGTTCTGGATGCCCTACAAGAGTCTCCGTTTGATTCTCTTGAGTCTGTGAACCTTATGTGGCTTACACTTATGCTTGCTGGCTATTGCCTCTGCTAGATGGGTTTCAGACTTGGGTGCCTTACCCTGTTGGTCACCCTTTCTGATTTTTCACCATGACCGTGCGGTTCTTTGGACTCGCCCTGTTTATCTGTCTAAGGTGGTGTCTTTCCACCTTAACCAAGAGATTGTGGTTCCGGCCTTTATCTCTCCTAGTTTGTCCTCCAAAGAACGGTCTTTGAATGTGGTACGGGCTCTCCATATATATGTGAAGAGAACCGCCTCTCTTAGGAGATCTGATTCTCTGTTTGTCCTATTTGTTTTTTCACAAACGTGGCTGGCCTGCGAATAAGCAGACCTTGGCCAGATGGATTAGAATGGTGATTGCGCAAGCTTATGTACAGGCTGGACTTCCAGCTCTTGCTACTATCAAGGCCCATTCTACTCGGTCTGTTGTACCTTCTTGGGTGGCCCGCCGTGGCGCGTCCCTAGAACAATTGTGTAAGGCGGCCAAGTGGTCCTCAGTGAACACGTTTATCAGGTTCTATGCCTTTGATACTTCCACCTCCCAAGATGCTTCCTTTGGACGCTGGGTTCTTGTACCCGCTACAGTGCGTCCCCTCCCATGATGAACTGCTTTAGGACATCCCCGATGTTATTCCCTGTGGAATACCAGTGTACCCCGGTGCAGAAAAGGAGATTTATGGTAATACTTACCATTGTTAAATCTCTTTCTGTGAGGTACACTGGATTCCACAGGGCGCCCACCCTGATGCAGAATGTGGTTATCTGTGGTTACTAACTACTGTCGTCTCTTTTACCTGCTACTGCATTGGATTGGTTAACAAAACTGAGCTCCAGTGCCTGGAGGCGGGGATATAGAGGAGGCGGTGCAGTGCATCCTGGGAACAGTCAAAGCTTTAGCCTGTTGGTGCCTCGGATCAAGATCCAACTCTACCACCCGATGTTATTCCCTGTGGAATCCAGTTTACCTCACAGAAAGAGATTTTTTTATTTCACTGTAGCCGCAAAATCAAATATTTCAACTTAAAGTTTGATACAGATCATAATATAAAATATCAAGAAATAAACCCAATGTTTAAAAAATTATTTTCCTTTGGGAATTTGTTTTAAAATGTTTGAGTCTGTAACCTTAAAATTTTGACTTCTTTAAACCCAGTCACTATCAAACTTAAATCCAGTTATGTGTTCCTAACAAAATGCTGTTTTAGGTTTGCTTTTTAAATATTTCAGTCCTGGCATGATAAATGTATGCTAACAAATGCCTATTAATTGTGAAGATTTTAATAAAATAACTACATAAGATAAAATGTTACATAATTTTAATTTTTATGTATAGTTTTTTTTCATGTATATGCCTGTTGTGTATCTTCATTAGATTTTTTTACCAATACCGTTTTTTAATACTCTGTTTTTATCATATTATTACATTTTATTTATAGGGCACCACAAGTGTTTCGCAGCGCCATACAAGGGAGACAAAACTTAGCATAACAGTAAATAAATAACAAAAATGGAGTGCAGGAAACAAAGAGCACCACAATTCTCAAAACATAATACAGCGTAGATGTAAGTAGCGAGGGAGTAATCAATCATTGTACTACTTGGGGCTGGCGGCCATAGAAAGAGAGGAGCCTTTACCAGTAGGAGAAAAAGCAGGTAAAGATGGTCGCTGAGTGAAATGTGTCGAGAAGAGGGCTTAGACAACAAGAGGAAAGAGGGCCCTGCTCTGAAGAGCTAACAATCTAGTGGGGAGGGGCGACAGACAGATGACATGCGGTGCAAGCAAGCAGTAGGAAGCCTGATGGCGGTATGCAAGCAAAGCAGAGATGTTCAAGGCATGGGGCAGGTGGATGGAGGAGCAGCCTAAAGACGAGGTTATGTATTGGAGTGGTACGCTTTGATAAATAGGTGGGTTTTCAGTGCCCGTTTGAAGCTTTGCAAGGTCGGGGAGAGTCTAAAGGAGTGGGGGAGCGCGTTCCACTGAAGGGGTGCAGCATGGGCAAAATCCTGTACTCGTGCATGGGAAGCAGTGACCAAGGCAGAGGAGAGGCGACGGTCATCAGCCGACCATAGTGGGCAGGAGGGAGTATGAAGGGAGAGGAGGTTGAAGATGTAAGGAGCAGTGGAATTAGAGATGGCCTTGTATGTGAGGTTGAGGAGTTTGAAGCGGATTATGTAGGGGAATGGGAGCTAGTGTAGATTTTGTCGAAGGGGAGTGGCAGAAATGGAGCTCGGGAGAGGAAGATGAGCCTAGCTGCGTAGTTGAGGACAGATTGGAGGGGAGCAAGGTGGGAGCAAGTGAGGCCAGTGAGGAGAACAGTGTATTAGTCTTGTCGTGAGATGACCAGTGAGTGGATGATAAGTTTAGTTGCACTCTGGGAGAGAAATGGCCTGATGCGAGCAATGTTGCGTAGCTAGATCCGACAAGATTGTGCCAGAGCTTGGATGTAGGGTGCAATGGAGAGGGAGGAGTCAAGAGTGATGCCCAGGCAGCGGAGTTGGGGAACGGGGGAGATGATAGTGTTGTCAACAGTGATAGAAATATTTGTAGGGGGTGTTGCTGTGGCTGGGGGAAAGATAATAAGTTCAGTTTTGTCCATGTTGAGCTTCAGAGAGCGCTCAGAAATCCAGGAGGAGATGGCAGAGAGGCAGTTGGTGACCTGAGAGAGGACAGAGGGGGACAGATCAGGAGAGGAGAGGCCAAAGGAGTTTTTGAGCGCACCCAGGGAAGAGGTGTACAGGGAGAACAGAAGCGGGCCTAGGACAGGACCCTGAGGGACACCAACAGGAAGGATGGAAGGGTGTGAGGTGGTTCCGGAGATAGACACAGAGGAGTGGTTAGTGAGGTATGAGGTAAACCAGTCAAGGACGGTGCTAGAGAGGCCAGAGTTTTGGAGTGTGCGGAGGAGGAGAGGGTGATCCACGGTGTCGAAGGCAGCAGAGAGGTCCAGAAGGATGAGCAAAGAGAATTGGCCCTTGGATTTGGCTGAAAGCAGGTAATTGACTTTCACCAGGGCAGTCTCGGGGGAGTGGAGTGGGCGAAAGCCAGATTGTAGTGGCTCACGGATGGAGTGGTCAGAGAGGTAGCTTGTGAGACAGCTGTAGACCAGTCGTTCAAATAGTTTGGAGGCAAAAGGGAGAAGAGAAATGGGGCTGTAGCTAGTGAGTGATGAAGGGTCGAGGTTGTTTTTTTTTTTTAGAATAGGGGACACCAGAGCATGTTTAAATGGTGTGGGAAAGATGCCAGTAGAGAGCGATAGGTTAAAGAGGTGAGCAAGGTGGGAGCAGGCAGTGGGGGCAAGGGAGCGGAGATGACAGGAGGGGAGGGGGTCCAAGGGGCAGGTTGAGGGGTGGGAGGATAAGATGACGGAGTGGACATCCTTGTCTGAGGTGGGACAGCAAGCAGGACAGGGTGGGAAAGATGGAAGGGAGGGATGGTGGGGGCAGGTGGGCAGCAGAGGGGTGACGGGAGGAGATGTAGATTTGAATATCTTCAATTTTGGAGATGAAGGAGGCAAAGTCAGTGGCAGTGACTGAGGAGGGGAGGGAAGGAGGAGGGGGCGAAGGAGAGTGTTGAAAGTTTCAAAGAGTCGGCGATGACTGAGAAGAGATGAGTGCTTGGTAAAAAGGATTGCTTGGCGAGAGAAAGAGCAGAGCTATAGGAGGATAGGATAAACTTGAAATGGAGGAAGTCCGCCAGAGAGTGGGATCTCCTCCAGGAGCTTTCTGCGGAGCATGAACATTTTTGTAGGAATTGTGTAAGTTTGGTGTGCCAGGGTTGGGGTTTGGAGCAGCGGAGGGGGACAGAGTCGAGAGCAGCGGTAAGGGAAGAGTTATAGAAGGAGGCTGCCTGGTTGGGACAAGTCATAGTGGAAAGAGGAGAGTGGAAGGTCTCGAGGGAGGACAGGATAGCGGGGTTGAGAGACCCGAGATTGTGTCTGGTGATGGTGGGTCTGGGCGTGGAACGGAGAGGGGAAGATGAGAGGGTGAAAGAAAGCAGATGGTGGTCAGAGAGAGGGAAGAAAGAGTTAGAGAAATCAGAGAGATCACATCGGTGGGTGAAGACAAGTTCAAGGGAGTGGCCGAGATTGTGAGTAGGGGTGGAGGACCAGTGAGAAAGTCCAAAGGAGGTGGAAAGGGCAAGAAGATTAGAGGAAGCTGCATTAGTGGTGTCGATAGGGATGTTAAAGTTACCAAGGATGATAGAGGGGAGGTCGGAGGAGAGAAAGTGGGGAAGCTAGGCAGCAAAGTTGTCTAGGAAAGGTGAACAGCGGCCAGGGGGGCAGTAGATCACTGCAACAAGGAGGTGAATGGGGTAGAAGAGGTGGATCGTGTGGATCTCAAAGGTGGAGAAGGTGAGGGAGGGCTCAGGTGTGATGACACGAAAGGTGCAGTTTGGGGAGAGAAGGATGCCCACCCCTCCGCCCTGGCGGCCATCAGGTCTGACCGTGTGGGTGAAGGAGAGGCCTCCGTAGGAGAGGGCAGCGTGGGAGGTGGTGTCAGAGAAGGAGAGCCAGGTTTCAGTGATGGCGAGAAGGTTAAAAGAGTGGGAGATGAAGAGGTCGTGGCTAGTTGGCAACTTGTTGCAGATTGATCTAGCATTCCAGAGTGCACAGGAGAAGGGAAGGGAGGGGACAGGGAAGATGGGGATCAGGTTGGCTGGGTTCTGAATGCGTGTGGGTAGTCTGGAAATTTGGGGGGGGGGTGACATAGCAGTGAGGATTGGTATGGGACAGGAATCGAGGAGCCATAATTCCAGTACAGTAGTGTTGTTCAGAGGAATAATATAGAATGGAGTGGGTGTAATATAGAAAGAACAATGAGAAGGGGAACATACTAAAAGCAGAGACAGTGAAAACTATTTTCTCTGACGTCCTAAGTGGATGCTGGGGACTCCGTCAGGACCATGGGGATTAGCGGCTCCGCAGGAGACAGGGCACAAAACTAAAGCTTTAGGATCAGGTGGTGTGTACTGGCTCCTCCCCCTATGACCCTCCTCCAAGCCTCAGTTAGGTTTTTGTGCCCGTCCGAGCAGGGTGCAATCTAGGTGGCTCTCTTAAGGAGCTGCTTAGAAAAAGTTTTTAGGTTTCTTATTTTCAGTGAGTCCTGCTGGCAACAGGCTCACTGCATCGAGGGACTTAGGGGAGAGAAGTTCAACTCACCTGCGTGCAGGATGGATTGGCTTCTTAGGCTACTGGACACCATTAGCTCCAGAGGGAGTCGGAACACATGTCTCACCCTGGGGTTCGTCCCGGAGCCGCGCCGCCGACCCCCCTTGCAGATGCTGAAGATTGAAGGTCCAGAAACCGGCGGCAGAAGGCTTTTCAGTCTTCATGAAGGTAGCGCACAGCACTGCAGCTGTGCGCCATTGTTGTCACACACTTCACACCAACGGTCACGGAGGGTGCAGGGCGTTGTTGGGGGCGCCCTGGGCAGCAATGTATAATACCTTATTCTGGCTAAAAATACATCACATATAGCCCCTGGAGGCTATATGGATGTATTTAACCCCTGCCAGGTCTCAGAAAAACGGGAGAAGAAGCCCGCCGAAAAGGGGGCGGGGCCTATTCTCCTCAGCACACAGCGCCATTTTCCCTCACAGAAAGGCTGGTGGGAAGGCTCCCAGGCTCTCCCCTGCACTGCACTACAGAAACAGGGTTAAAACAGAGAGGGGGGGCACTTATTTGGCGATATGTATATATATATTAAAATGCTATAAGGGAAAAACACTTATATAAAGGTTGTCCCTGTATAATATAGCGTTTTTGGTGTGTGCTGGCAAACTCTCCCTCTGTCTCCCCAAAGGGCTAGTGGGGTCCTGTCCTCTATCAGAGCATTCCCTGTGTGTGTGCTGTGTGTCGGTACTTGTGTGTCGACATGTATGAGGACGATGTTGGTGAGGAGGCGGAGCAATTGCCGGTAATGGTGATGTCACTCTCTAGGGAGTCGACACCGGAATTGATGGCTTATTTAAGGAATTACGTGATAATGTCAACACGCTGCAAGGTCGGTTGACGACATGAGACGGCCGGCAAACCAATTAGTACCTGTCCAGGCGTCTAAAACACCGTCAGGGGCGTTAAAACGTCCTTTTACCTCAGTCGGTCGACACAGACACGGACACTGACTCCAGTGTCGACGGTGAAGAAACAAACGTATTTTCCTTTAGGGCCACACGTTACTTGTTAAGGGCAATGAAGGAGATGTTACATATTTCTGATACTACAAGTACCACAAAAAAGGGTATTATGTGGAGTGTGAAAAAACTACATGTGGTTTTTCCTGAATCAGATAAATTAAATGAAGTGTGTGATGATGCGTGGGTTTCCCCCGATAGAAAATTATTGGCGGTATACCCTTTCCCGCCAGAAGTTATGGCGCGTTGGGAAACACAGCTTAGGGTGGATAAGGCGCTCACACGCTTATAAAAACAAGTGGCGTTACCGTCTCCAGATACGGACGCCCTCAAGGAGCCAACTGATAGGAGGTTGGAAAATATCCTAAAAAGTATATACACACATACTGGTGTTATACTGCGACCAGCGATCGCCTCAGCCTGGATGGGCAGCGCTGGGGTGGCTTGGTCGGATTCCCTGACTGGAAATATTGATACCCTTGACAGGGACAGTATTTTATTGACTATAGAGCATTTAAAAGATGCATTTCTATATATGCGAAACTCTGGCATCAAGAGTAAGTGCGATGTCCATATCTGCCAGACGATGTTTATGGACACGACAGTGGTCAGGTGATGCAGATTCCAAACGGCACATGGAAGTATTGCCGTATAAAGGGGAGGAGTTATTTGGGGTCGGTCCATCGGACCTGGTGGCCACGGCAACAGCTAGAAAATCCACCTTTTTTACCCAAAGTCACATCTCAGCAGAAAAAGACATAGTCTTTTCAGCCTCAGTCCTTTCGTCCCCATAATATCTGCCCAGGGATAGAGGTAAGGGAACAGAAGCCTTCCACCGCTTCTGCCAAGTCCTCAGCATGACGCTGGGGCCGTACAAACAGGTGCGGTGGGGGGTCGTCTCAAGAGTTTCAGCACGCAGTGGGCTCACTCGCAAGTGGACCCCTGGATCCTACAAGTAGTATCCCAGGGGTACAGATTGGAAATTCGAGACGTCTCCCCCTAGCAGGTTCCTGAAGTTTGCTTTACCAACGTCTACCTCCGACAGGGAGGCAGTATTGGAAACAATTCACAAGCTGTATTCCCAGCAGGTGATAATCAAAGTACCCCTCCTACAACAAGTAAAGGGGTATTATTCCACACTATATTGTGGTACTGAAGCCAGACGGCTCGGTGAGACCTATTCTAAATGGAGTCACTCAGAGCAGTGATAGCGAACCAGGAAGAAGGGGACTATATGGTGTCCCTGGACATCAAGGATGCTTACCTCCATGTCCAAATTTGCCCTTCTCACAAAGGGTACCTCAGGTTCGTGGTACAAAACTGTCACTATCAGTTTCAGACGCTGCCGTTTGGATTGTCCACGGCACCCCGGGTCTTTACCAAGGTAATGGCCGAAATGATGATTCTTCTTCAAAGAAAAGGCGTCTTAATTATCCCTTACTTGGACGATCTCCTGATAAGGGCAAGGTCCAGAGAACAGTTGGAGGTCTGAGTAGCACTATCTCAAGTAGTTCTACGACAGCACGGGTGGATTCTAAATATTCCAAAATCGCAGCTGTCTCCGACGACACGTCTGCTGTCCCTAGGGATGATTCTGGACACAGTCCAGAAAAAGGTGTTTCTCCCGGAGGAGAAAGCCAGGGAGTTATCCGAGCTAGTCAGGAACCTCCAAAAACCAGGAAAAGTGTCAGTGCATCATTGCACAAGGGTCCTGGGAAAAATGGTGGCTTCTTACGAAGCGATTCCATTCGGCAGATGTCACGCAAGAACTTTTCAGTGGGATCCGCTGGACAAATGGTCCGGATCGCATCTTCAGATGCATCAGCGGATAACCCTGTCTCCAAGGACAAGGGTGTCTCTTCTGTGGTGGCTGCAGAGTGCTCATCTACTAAAGTGCCACAGTTATGCATTCAGGACTGGGTCCTGGTGACCACGGATTCCAGCTTGAAAGGCTGGGGAGCAGTCACACAGGGAAAAAATTTCCAGGGAGTGTGATCAAGTCTGGGGACTTCTCTCCGCATAAATATACTGGAGCTAAGAGCAATTTACAATGCTCTAAGCTTAGCAAGACCTCTGTTTCAAGGTCAGCCGGTATTGATCCAGTGGGACAACATCACGGCAGTCGCCCACGTAAACAGACAGGGCGGCACAAGAAGCAGGAGGACAATGGCAGAAACTGCAAGGATTCTTCGCTGGGCGGAAAATCATGTGATAGCACTGTCAGCAGTTTTCATTCCGGGAGTGGACAACTGGGAAGCAGACTTCCTCAGCACGACCTCCACCCGGGAGAGTGGGGACTTCATCGAGAAGTTTTTTCCACATGATTGTGCACCGTTGGGAAAGACCAAAGGTGGACATGATGGCGTCCCGCCTGAACAAATAACTGGACAGGTATTGCGCCAGGTCAGGAGACCCTCAGGAAATAGCTGTGGACGTTCTGGTAACACCATGGGTGTACCAGTCGGTGTATGTGTTCCCTCATCTGCTTCTCATACCAAAGGTACTGAGAATTATAAGACGTAGAGGAGTAAGAACTATACTCGTGGCTCCGGATGGGCCAAGAAGGACTTGGTACCCGGAACTTCATGAGATGCTCACAGAGGACTCAGGGCCTCTGCCGATAAGAAGTGACTTGCTTCAGCAAGTACCATGTCTGTTCCAAGACTTACCGCGGGTGCGTTTGACGGCATGGCGGTTGAACGCCGGATCCTAAGGAAAAAAAGGCATTCCGGAAGAGGTCATTCCTACCCTGGTCAAAGCCAGGAAGGAGGTGACCGCACAACATTATCACCACATGTGGCGAAAATATGTTGCGTGGTGTGAGGCCAGGAAGGCCCCACGAAGAAATTTCAACTCGGTCGATTCCTGCATTTCCTGCAAACAGGAGTGTCTATGGGCCTCAAATTGGGGTCCATTAAGGTTCAAATTTCGGCCCTGTCGATTTTCTTCCAGAAAGAATTGGCTTCAGTTCCTGAAGTCCAGAAATTTGACAAGGGAGTACTGCATATACAACCCCCTTTTGTGCCTCCAGTGGCACTGTGGGATCTCAACGTAGTCCTGGGATTCCTCAAATCACGTTGGTTTAAACCGCTCAAATCTGTGGATTTGAAATATCTCACATGGAAAGTGACCATGATGTTGGCCCTGGCCTCGGCCAGGCGAGTGTCAGAATTGGCGGCTTTGTCTCACAAAAGCCCATATCTGATTGTCCTTTCGGACAGGGCAGAGCTGCGGACTCGTCCCCAGTTTCTCCCTAAGGTGGTGTCAGCGTTTCATCTGAACCAGCTTATTGTGGTACCTGCGGCTACTAGAGACTTGGAGGACTCCAAGTTGCTAGATGTTGTCAGGGCCCTGAAAATATAGATTTCCAGGACGGCTGGAGTCAGGAAAACTGACTTGCTGTTATCCTGTATGCACCCAAAAAACTGGGTGCTCTTGCTTCTAAGCAGACGATTGCTAGTTGAATGTGTAGTACAATTCAGCTTGCACATTCTGTGGCAGGACTGCCACAGCCAAAATATATAAATGCCCATTCCACAAGGAAGGGGGCTCATCTTGGGCGACTGCCCGAGGGGTCTCGGCTTTACAACTTTGCCGAGCTGCTACTTGGTCAGGGGCACACCCTGGCTGAGGAGGACCTGGAGTTCTCTCACTCGGTGCTGCAGAGTCATCCGCACTCTCCCGCCCGTTTGGGAACTTTGGTATAATCTCCATGGTCCTGACGGAGTCCCCAGCATCCACTTAGGACGTCAGAGAAAATAAGATTTTACTTACCGATAAATCTATTTCTCGTAGTCCGTAGTGGATGCTGGGCGCCCATCCCAAGTGCGGATTGTCTGCAATACTTGTACATAGTTATTGTTACAAAAAAATCGGGTTGTTATTGTTGTGAGCCGTCTGTTCAGAGGCTCCTACGTTTGTCATACTGTTAACTGGGTTTAGATCACAAGTTATACGGTGTGATTGGTGTGGCTGGTATGAGTCTTACCCGGGATTCAATATCCTTCCTTATTGTGTACGCTCGTCCGGGCACAGTATCCTAACTGAGGCTTGGAGGAGGGTCATAGGGGGAGGAGCCAGTACACACCACCTGATCCTAAAGCTTTAGTTTTGTGCCCTGTCTCCTGCGGAGCCGCTAATCCCCATGGTCCTGACGGAGTCCCCAGCATCCACTACGGACTACGAGAAATAGATTTATCG
The DNA here is from genome assembly GCF_028390025.1 of Pseudophryne corroboree. Lineage (NCBI taxonomy): Eukaryota > Metazoa > Chordata > Amphibia > Anura > Myobatrachidae > Pseudophryne > Pseudophryne corroboree. Next base: position 86,234,081 of record NC_086455.1, read on the forward strand.
GTAAGTAAAATCTTATTATTTTTTTTTAAATAATGGAAGGAAAGGAAAGGCTGAGAATGTTACACAGTGGTTGTAGAGAGTATAAATGAGGTGCAGAAAGCAATGTGTGAGAGCAGTATGGCTGTTACTTAATCAGACAGGGAGGTCAGTGTCCAGGCTGTGCGGACTGCAGGCTTTGGTAGTATTGGATTAGGTTATTCTCTGTAGGCTGTTGATTGTAGGTGGGGATGATAGTCTGCTGTTCTTCTGTTCCTCTCCTGGTTAGCTCCGATTATCTCCAAAGGTCATATCTTCATACTTAACACTAACATACTTTACCGCTAAGATGCTATGCAGCAAGAGGCTTGCAGCCAAATATGTACTGATTAAATATAAATGCACACATTGATACAGGCTTGTATCAATGCTTGATACAGCTTGATACAGCACCCACCCTCTGAGACCCCACCTACAACAAAAGGTAAGCTATAGGTGTGTATAACAACAGATCAGTCCATCCCCCACTAGTACACAGTGATTTCCTACTATAGTAGTGGCTAGGAATAACTAACTATAAACAACGTAGCAGGTTACCTATCACAATTCAAAAAAGCATGAAAGTCATGGTATTTTTATTATTTTATCAATTCCCCAAATCTAGTAGCATGTGTTTTGGTTGTGATTTATTTTAGCACCTCTTTAGAGATGTCACTTTTTTGAGATACCTCCATACTCATTCATGCCAGCATTGCAATATCTGAAATTGTTACCAAGGCTGATAGCATGGGAGGAACAGTGCATCAATTGGCAAAAAAATTATCTAAACTTGTGAGGTGCATGACAATAACCCTGTTTTGATCTCAGTTCAGAGAATGCAGTCTTTGCATATACTGCTTTTTCAAGAGACGAGTTGTAGTCTCAGACAGCAATATGGGGAACCATGCAGGGAGCAGCGGTCTTGGATAAAGAGCGCAACCTGGCATAATCAGGCCCACCTCACCTCTTGACCCTACAGTGGATGCACCTTTTGCACCAACTAAAGTTCAGCCACAAGCTAAGAGCCAAGAGAAGAAAGTCAACTGCAGGAATTGAAATCCTGTCAAAGGAGCTGGTTTGACAGATTGCATAACTTGTCTGATCAACTTCATTGATAACCATGCACTGACTGCAGCTATATTTTCAACTCACCCCAGCAGTTAGCCTAAAATATTAAATATTGGATTGAGGTTCTTCTGCTGTATTCTGGGCATGGAACATAGACAGTTCTCTAAGGCAGAGGTAGGCTTGTTTGTTGTTAAAATATACTTTTATCCTTTTACTTGTACAAAAGTGTACTACAAATCACCCTTACATATTATGATTCGTCATAAGTTTTGATTAAAAGTATATTTTTCAAGAGACTAATACTACAGTAGTCAGAGCAAATTGCGATGTTTCTTGCAACAATTATAAAATGAGTATTGTATATGTTATTCTTTAACATGTATTGGAAGTACAACACTGAGGAAAAACAGTAATGACATCCTTGAACAGATTACTCAAATTTCACATTTGACTTCTGAAATAATGCCCAAAGTCAAGGAACTTGAAAAGAAGATAATATATTTTCAAGAGGTAATCATATGTTTTTATTAAGCTTCTAAATAAAACTATATGAGAACACCAACATTATAATGTTAATCTTATAATACATTTTTCACATGCATAATTTCTACAGTTACTGAAAATGTTTATCTTTCTAGCTAATAATAAGTACTGGTTTTATCCTTGCAAATAATAGTTTAACATGTCCCTTATTTTATATACAAATACTGTGCAAAACTTTTAGGCAGGTGTGGATAAATCTGGCAAAGTAAGAATGCTTTCATAATATTTTTATCAATTAACAAAATGCAAAGTGAATAAAAAGAAGAGAAATCTAAATCAATGTTTGGTGTGACCACCCTTTGCCTTCAAAACAGCATAAATTCTTCTAGGTATAATTGCACACAGTTTTTGAAGGAACTTGGGAGGTTATTCCAAACATCTTGGAGAACGAATCACAGATTTTCTGTGGATAATAGGCTTGCTCAAAACCTTCTGTCTCCATGTAATCCCAGACAGACTCGATGATGTTAAAATCAGGGCTCTGTGGGGGCCTTATCACTTCCAGGGCTCCTTGTTCTTCTTTAAGCTGAAGCTAGTTCTTAATGACATTAGCTGTATGTTTGGGGTTGTCCTGCTGCAGAATACAATTGGAACCAATAAGTTGCATTCCGACAGGACCCTAACCCCCCTAAAACCTTGCCAATATCTAACTGGACCACCTTACATTGGTTTCATTCCAATTGGTGCAGCTTTCTTTCAGATCCATCCAGCAGAAGTCCCACAACAGGCTTCTTGGGTAAAAGTTTTGTCCGCAATGTCCGGTGCATTCCGCTGTGAGGTCCGACTGACCTCAACCCCCTACTATGTCTTCTTCAATCCAATGTTACCACTCTATGGAGTTTTCATCTAAATCTATCCAGTGGAAGAGCCAGAACAGACTCTCTGGTTCAAAGTACTGCCTGGCGCATTCCATCGTGAGGTCCGACCAGGACCCTACTGGACCACCATGTGTTGGTTTCATCCCAATCGTTGCAGGAGTGTCTTTTTTGTTTATTTTGAGGAAAACAACTCACAGAAGGACTCCTTTATAGAAGAAGAGGACCAATGTCAATTTTAAAGAGGACTTGAATACATTAAGGACTATTTTAGGATAAGTGGTTTTCTGAAGTTTTGAATATAATCTTATGTTTTAAAAAGTTGTACACGTACCTTATACATAAATACATATTTCCACTTAATTTTCTGGGCGGGCCTTCCCCAGAATGATGCTGTCAAAAGGCTGGCGTTGAGTAAAATAATCCGCCTCCTCCTTTGCCCCGTCCCGCCTCTGATGCTGCCCTGCTCAGTGCTGTATATACTGGGACAACAGGCCAAGCTCTGACCGCTTTATGTTAAATATGTAAGGTTTGCAGGGATAGGCTGACTCTCTATTCCAAAGGGCCCTAGGTCTCCTTGCTTAGCTTCTCACTCTCCTTAAGGCTCCTCCTTTGCAGTTAAAAGGTAGGATTTTTGCACAACACGCAAGGTCACTGGGAGAGTTGTCGGTACCCTTTACACAGCAAGTAAACAGTTGCTGACTATCAAGCTTACCTTTAATGCATTTAAGAGTCAGAATATCCTTTACTCCTATTGCTCTGAGAGGTTCGGCAAGTGTTTAGTTCAAGTGACAAGTTAACCTCTGATAATTGAGACACTATCCTCTCCTGAGTGGAAATAGGTTGGTTAAGTACTTATGTCTGAAATCTCTCTCTATATAAAAGGCAAATACCACTGACTCATCACAAAATCTCCTAAACCATATGGCTGCACTTCCTTGCCAGTGGCAGTTTTAGAGCAGTCCATTATTCAAATTATTCAAATAGGGGAGCCACACCCGGCGATAGTGTTTTGGAGTGGCAGTTGATGTGGTGCCCCTATTTTAATAATGGAGTGCTCTGGAACTGCAACTAAGTCCAGGAACAAAGTGGTGTGTCATCACCCCTCCGCAACTTGGTATCGCTGGCACCACGCATTCTTTCCTCAGCTGGGTGTGCTGTCGTAAATGTCCTCTGTGAGGGGAGAATGATCTTGCCCCTTTTCTCTGACGTCCTAGTGGATGCTGGGGACTCCGTAAGGACCATGGGGAATAGCGGCTCCGCAGGAGACTGGGCACAGCTAAGAAAGATTTAGGACTACCTGGTGTGCACTGGCTCCTCCCACTATGACCCTCCTCCAGACCTCAGTTAGACTCCTGTGCCCGGCTGAGCTGGATGCACACTAGGGGCTCTCCTGAGCTCCTAGAGAGAAAGTATATTTTAGGTTTTTTATTTTACAGTGAGATCTGCTGGCAACAGACTCACTGCAGCGAGGGACTAAGGGGAGAAGAAGCGAACCTACCTAACTGGTGGTAGCTTGGGCTTGTTAGGCTACTGGACACCATTAGCTCCAGAGGGATCGACCGCATGGAACCGGCCATTGATGTTCGGTCCCGGAGCCGCGCCGCCGGCCCCCTTACAGAGCCAGAAGCAAGAAGAATCCGGAAAATCGGCGGCAGAAGACATCAGTCTTCACCAAGGTAGCGCACAGCACTGCAGCTGTGCTCCATTGCTCCTCATACATACTTCACACTCCGGTCACTGAGGGTGCAGGGCGCTGGGGGGGGGGCGCCCTGAGAAGCAATAAAAACACCTTGGCTGGCAAATATATCACAATATATAGCCCCAGAGGCTATATATGTGATAAATACCCCTGCCAGAATCCATAAAAAAGCGGGAGAAAAGTCAGCCGAAAAAGGGGCGGAGCTATCTCCCTCAGCACACTGGCGCCATTTCTCTCTCACAGCTCCGCTGGAAGGAAGCTCCCTGGCTCTCCCCTGCAGTCTACACTACAGAAAAGGGTAAAAAAGAGAGGGGGGGCACTAAATTTAGGCGCAATATACATATAGCAGCTATAAGGGGATATAATTTAGTTAATCCCTGATTTATATAGCGCTCTGGTGTGTGCTGGCATACTCTCTCTCTGTCTCCCCAAAGGGCTTTGTGGGGTCCTGTCTTCTGTCAGAGCATTCCCTGTGTGTGTGCGGTGTGTCGGTACGGCTGTGTCAACATGTTTGATGAGGAGACATGTGGAGGAGGAGCAGGTGCCTATAAATGTGTTGTCACCCCCTGCGGGGCAGACACCAGAGTGGATGGACTTGTGGAAGGAATTACGCGAAAGTGTCGACTCCTTACATAAAAAATTTGACGACATGCCAAATGCGGGGCAGCCGGCTTCTCAGCCCGTGCCTGCCCAGACGTCTCAAAAGTCATCAGGGGCTCTAAAACGCCCACTACCTCAGGTGACAGACAGATGTCGACACGGATACTGATACCAGTGTCGACGACGAAGAGACTAATGTAATGTCCAATAGGGTCACTCGTTATATGATTGAGGCAATGGAAAATGTTTTACACATTTCTGAGGTGACCCCAGGTACCACAAAAAAGGGTATTATGTTTGGGGAGAAAAAACTACCAGTAGTTTTTCCCCCTTCTGAAGAATTAAATGAAGTGTGTGAACTAGCGTGGGCTTCCCCCGATAAAAAATTGGTAATTTCAAAAAAATTACTAATGGCGTACCCTTTCCCGCCAGAGGATAGGTCACGTTGGGAAACACCCCCTAGGGTGGATAAAGCACTTACGCGCTTATCAAAAAAGGTGGCACTGCCGTCCCAGGATACGGCCGCCCTAAAGGAACCTGCTGACAGAAAGCAGGAGGCTCTCCAGAAGGCTATATATACACACACTGGTATTATACTGAGACCAGCTATTGCCTCAGCATGGATGTGCAGTGCTGCAACTACATGGTCAGACTCCCTGTCAGAAAACATTGACACCCTAGACAGGGACACTATATTGCTAAACGTAGAGCATATTAAAGACGCTGTCTTTTACATAAGAGATGCACAGAGGGATATTTGCCGGCTGGCATCTAAAATAAGTGCACTGTCCATTTCTGCCAGGAGAGGGTTATGGACCCGGCAGTGGACAGGTGATGCAGATTCTAAAAGGCACATGGAAGTTTTGCCTTATAAGGGTGAGGAGTTCGGGGATGGTCTTTCGGACTTAGTGTCCATAGCAACAGCTGGGAAATCAGCATTTTTGCCACATGTCCCCTCACAACCAATGAGAGCACCGTATTATCAGGTACAGTCCTTTCGCCCCCAAAAGAGCAGACGGGGTAGAGGCGCGTCCTTTCTGCCCAGAGGCAGAGGTAGGGGAAAAAAGCTGCAGCATACAGCCACTTCCCAGGAACAAAAGTCCTCCCCCGCTTCTTCTGCTAAGTCCGCCGCATGACGCTGGGGCTCAACAGGCGGAGCCAGGAGTGCCTGAGGCACCCGAAGCATAATCCCTGATAAGTGCCAGCATTGCATGATAACAGAACCGACATCGGGGCTAATAGGATAGTCTCCGGTGATCCTATTAGCAGTGGTAAAGTAGAGCTGCTAATAGGATACCGCCCATATGCTTTCGAGACACATACGTTATCTGATATCAACAGATCTAATAAAACAAAACATTAACTCTCTTAGATATGTGATTATCTCAGATGTGACAGGCAGTAAGTGCGCATCAGTCCTAATTTACAACTGGTTGTAGATGTACTATGCTGTGTTTTGTCAGTCGATTATCATCAGTGGCTTTGACTAATAATTTAAAACCGCACTAGGAATGAATTCTAAACAAGCCTGATTGGTGGCTTAAAAAAAACCAGTATGGTAAATCTACCATATGTTCTTTACACTACATTGTTCCTATAGGACAGTGGTTTCCAAACTCGGTCCTCAACATCTCATGTTATTCAGGTTACCTAGCAGGTGCAGAGGTGTATTCCTTACACATTTTAAAAGCCACAGAGGTGTAGCTAATTATTTTACTTGCGATTCTGGAAAACATGAACTGTTGGGGGATCTTGATTTTGAGAACCACTGCTATAGGAGACTGAAATCAAGTATTCAAGGTTTTGTCTTCTAATCACTTTAGGTTCTATTACTGTCATGTACATTTTGTATATATCTTTACACTTTGCAAAATTTATATCCAGACAGCTAATTTTAGATGCAGCAAGTGACAATATGGGCCTTCATAAGCTATTTTCTTGGAAACCAGGTGTCACAACTGAGGGCTGGTGTCGGCTGTGGGAAGCCTCAGTTGTAGGGGCTGAGGTGTATGTGAACTTGGGTGGTAAGATAGGACTCCTAGACATACGTATGGACCTGCAGCACCAAAGGCCGAAGGCGTGACCACGACAACAAAGGAAAGTTCAAATGCTTGTGAGCTGAGTCTCAATAAAACCTATGTCGGCAGTTAGCAATATTAAGAACAGCATATAAGTCACAGTTCCCAGGAGTGCATATAGGCAGTCTCTAGGTGTGATATAATTAAGCACAATCTTGAAGGACTTGGAGATGATATGTCCTTACCAACACCGATGCACTGGGTAGCTGATGGGAAACAGAAGCTGTTGACTACTGCCGGGTTGTGCCAGATGGGACTGGTCCAATGGTAGAGTTGAGTTGGTAATGCAGGAATGCACTAATGTAGCTTGAGTGCGAGGAATATACGGGTGATGCTTGAGAGCATAAAAAGGAGTTGCTTAGGAGCATATACAGGAGATGCTTAGGAGCATATACAGGAGATGATTAGGATCTTATACAGTAGATGCTTGAGAGCGCAGATTACTGGAATATTGAAACGGCACCGCTGGAATGCTGGAAGCCGGTGTTGTAGTAATCTGTCAGACGCAGGATGCAATAATGGGATACTGCGGAGTCAAGCTGCACCATGAGGATAGGAATTGGTGCCAGTCTCTAGTGGAGCTTGCAGACGGCGATCACCACAATCAGGAGAGACTGCTATCACTACATAGTAACATAGTATCTAAGGTTGAAAAAAACGACAATTGTCCATCGAGTGCAACCTATTTATGGTCTCCTATGAAGGATTATTTTGTATAAAATTTTGACTGATGTTGATGACTGCCGTTACGTTTTACCCCTCTTTTTTATAATAACCATAGTGCGTGACTATGCCTCGTTACCCTGGATATCCTTATCCATTAGGAATTTATCTAACCCATTCTTAAAGGTGTTGACTGAGTCGGCCATTACAACTCCCTCAGGCAGGGAATTCCAAACACGTATCATCCTTACCGTAAAAAAGCCTTTACGCCGTATTGTGCAGAATCTCCTCTAACCTGAGCGAGTGTCCAAGAGTTGTCTGTGTTGATCTAACCAAAAACACGTCCTGTGCAAGATCTGTATATTGTCCCCTTATATATTTGTAGATGTTGATCATGTCCCCTCTTAATCTCCTCTTTTCCAGTGTAAACATGCCTAGTCTTGCAAGACTTTCCTCGTATTCCAGCGTCTCCATACCCTTAATTAGTTTGGTCACCCGCCTCTGAACCTTTTCTAGCTCCAGGATATCCTTTTTGTAGTATGGTGCCCAGAATTGTACACAGTATTCAAGGTGTGGCCTCACAAGTGATTTATATAACGGGAGTATAATACTCTCGTCCCTAGCATCAATTCCCCGTTTTATGCATGCTAATATCTTATTAGCCTTCTTTGCTGCAGTCCTACTTTGGGTACTACTGCTTAGTTTGCTATCTATGAGGACACCTAAGTCCTTTTCCAGTACAGAATCCCCTAATTTTACCCCATTTAGTAGGTAGGTGTTATTTTTGTTCTTGTTACCACAGTGCATTACCTTACACTTGTCTGTATTGAAGCACATTCTCCATTTCGCTGCCCAAGCTTCTAATTTAACTAAGTCGTTCTGAAGCGACTCAGCATCCCCCTCCGCATTTATAACTTTACACAATTTGGTATCATCTGCAAAAATTGACACCATGCTCTCTAGACCTTCTGTTAGGTCGTTAATGAAAATATTGAACAATAGCGGTCCTAAACTGAGCCTTGCGGCACACCACTTAGCACTTCAGTCCAATTTGAAAAAGATCCATTAACCACAACGCGCTGCTCCCTATTATCTAACCAGTTTTTGACCCAAGTGCATATTGTGCTTCCTAGCCCTGTTTCTTGTAGCTTGTAGATAAGTATCATGTGTGGTACAGTGTTGAATGCTTTGGAAAAATCTAAAAAGATTACATTAACCTCTTTACCCTGATCTAGGTTTGCACTTACTGTTTCATAAAAGCCAAGTAAGTCAGTTTGACAGGATCTGTCCTTCATAAACCCATGTTGATTCCTTTTAATGACCTTATTGACTTCAAGGAACTTCTGAATGCTATCTCTTAGAATACCTTCCAATACTTTCCCCACTATAGATGTAAGACTAACTGGTCTATAATTACCTGGTTCAGCTTACTTCCCGTTTTGAACATAGGCACTACTTCCGCTATACGCCAGTCTTTGGGAACCATACCTGATAATACTGAAACCTTAAAGATCAAAAATAGCGGTTTTGCAAGTTCAGAGTGAAGCTCCATTAGAACCCTTGGGTGAATACCATCGGGACCTGGTGATTTATTAATCTTTAAATGTTTTAATCGGTCACAGACTACTTCCTTGCTTAAATAAGTACCTATCAGTGGGATATTCTCATTATTGAGTTTGTGTTAGTCCCTGAATTGGGTCCTCTCTAGTAAATACTGTTGAAAAAAACTCATTTTGTGTGTCTGCTATGTCATTATCATTTTTGCTTAAGACCCCCAACATGTCTTTTAAAGGGCATATACTCTCCTTTAATCTCTTGCTATTAATGTATTAAAATATTTTTTTGGGATTCGCTTTGCTTTCCTTTGCTACTAGTTTTTCAGTTTCTACTTTAGCCGCTCTTATTTCCTTTTTGCATATTTTGTTACATTCCTTATAGTGCTGAAATGACTCTGCTTCCCCGTCAGATTTGTATTTTTTAAATGCTCGCCTTTTCTTGCCCATAAGTTCCTTTATCTTTTTGTTAAGCCACATCGGTTTAATGATTTTTATTCCTTTTTTTGCTGCTCGTAGGAATAAATTTGAGAGTATTTTTAGCTAGCAGGAATTTTAGTACCTCCCATTTCTCTGTAGTATTTTTTGCTAAAAACAAACCTTCCCATTCAATATCCCTGAAAAATACCTTCATCTTTTCAAAATTCGCTTTGCTAAAGTTTAGGTCCTAGTTGAGCCAGTATAGGGCTGCTTATGAAAACTGATGTTGAATGTGACCATATTGTGGTCGCTGTTTCCTATGGGTTCCCCAACTATAATACCTGATACCAAATCCCCATTGTTTGTTAATTCCAGGTCTAAGATTGCATTGTACCTAGTTGGTTCCTCAATTAGTTGAACTAAGTAGTTATCATTAAGTGTGTTTAAAAACATATTGCCCCTAGCAGTATCACATGAATTGTTTTTCCAGTTTATCTCTGGATAGTTAAAATCTCCCATCACTACTATGTCTCCTACTCCTGCTGCTCTTTCAATTTGCTTTAGTAACAATTCATCATCAGATACATTAATACCAGGCGGCCTATAGCATACACCCAATACTAACTTTTTTATTCCTTTTTCCCCACATGCAATTTCTACCCATAATGTCTCAACAGTGTCTACAGTCCCCTCCTGAATATCTTCCCGTATATCAGGTTTTAAAAACGGCTTTACGTAAAGACACACCCCTCCACCCTTTTTATTTAGTCTGTCTCTCCTAAACAGTGTATAGCCCTCTAGATTGACTGTCCAATCATGAGATTCGTCCCACCAAGTTTCAGTAATGCATATAATATTATATTGTTTGCTTGCTGCAAGTATTTCTAGTTCGCCCTTTTTACCAGTAATGCTTCTATTGTTTACATGCATACAACTAAGATAAGTATTTTCCCTTGCGTTAGGGACATCTTTCACCTTATGTAGCAATGATGACCTGTAATCGTCAATGGTTAGTGCTAGGATGACAATTGAAGCACTGACCACCCTCCAGCACAGAAACAGGCTATTTATACCTGCTGGACTGCAGGCATTGGCTATGCAATTAAGCAGGAAACAGTAGTGCAGTGGATTGGAGGAACTGCAACATGTGACCAGGAGCAAGATGGCTGCGCCCATGATACTACTTGGAGGGAAAGCCAGCTTTGGGAAAACACGTGGAAACAACAACAAAGGCGGCGGGAGCCGCGGCAGGCAGGAGATGCCACACCATCCATTACACAACCAGACCACAGGAACAGCGGCAGAGACCACAGTGAGCAGAAGACGTCGTGCCCAGCTCTCTGCGCACTGAGGGCATGGACCGGCGGCAGCGGAGATCGTTGCGGGCAGAAGACGCCACACCTGTTCACCCATGCAGCAAGGCCACAGGAACAGTGACAGACCGCAGTGAGCATGAGACGTCCTGCCCAGCTCTCTGCACACTGAAGGCACAGGCACGGCTGTGGGGGTCACGGTTGGATGAAAACGCCATTCAGAGCCCTGACAAGATCACTGAGAAGGGCACTATCACACAGCGCTGTGGGTTAGCGGTGAAGCGATGAGGGATAGATACATCAGCAACACAGCTGGGACCCAACCCTGGAACGCAGAGCCAGCCTCAGAAGACACTTGACGGGTAAGAAATGCCGACCAGTTACCCAGACCGTGACAGCACCCCTTCCTTTAGGAGTGGCCCCAGGACACCTCTTGGGCTTCTGAGGAAATCTGGTATGGAAATTCCAGACCAATTTTGGAGCATGGACATCAGATGCGTTCATCCAGGAACGTTCCTCAGGACCATATCCCTTCCAATTGATCAGGTATTGAAGATGACCATACCGGAGACGAGAATCCAGGATCTTGGCGATCTCATGCTCAACACCACGTTGAGTTTGGACCTTGGGAGCAGAGGGAAGCATTGAATAAAAGCGATACAGAATTACTGGCTTCAGGAGTGAAACATGGAATGTCCTGGGAATCTTCAGAAAAGAGGGTAGTTGAAGTTTGTAAGCCACTGGGTTGATGATTTGCTCAATCAGGAAAGGTCCAATATAGCAGGGGGCAAATTTCATGCTTGGGACCCTCACTCTCAAATTCTTTGTAGACAGCCAAACACGATCACCAACCTTGAGAGCAGGAATTGCCCTATGCTTATCCGCAAATTTCTTGTACCTGGAGGATGCTTTTAACAAAGCTGCACGTACCTTCTTCCAGTTATTTGAAAACTGATGAAGAGTGATGTTAGCTGGAAGCGGCTGAAATACCGGAACTTTTGGGTGAAACCCATATTTGGTGAGGAATGGCGTGGAGAAAGTTGAGGAATGATACTGATTGTTGTGGCAAAATTCAGCCCATGGGAGGAGCTGAACCCAGTCATCTTGGGAAGAGGATACATAGACACGGAAGGCCTCCAAGTCCTGATTCACCCTCTCTGTTTGCCCTAAAGTTTGAGGGTGATAAGCTGTATAAAAGTTCAGCTTGACTTGGAGAGCCTGGCAGAGACTCCGCCAGAACTTGGCAACAAACTGGACCCCTCTGTCGGAAATAATTCCTCCGGGAGACCATGTAACCTGAAGATCTCTTGAATGAAGACTTGAGACAATTTAGAAGCTGATGGAAGATCAGTGAGAGGGATGACATGAGCCATCTTGGTGAACCGGTCAACTACCACCCAGATGGTGTTGAATTCATTACACACAGGGAGATCCGTGATGAAATCCATAGATAAATGGGTTCACGGATAATGAGGAACAGATAACGGAACCAGTTGCCCAGCGGGTGACTGGCGGGGTACTTTGTGTTGGGCACATTTTGGGCAGGAGGCCACAAACTCAGCAATGTCCTACTTTAGGGTCGCCACCAGTATGATCTGGAAATGAATTCTATTCATCATAATGATGATGGTGTTAGAAGCTCCTTCTAACAGGTATCTCCACTCTTCCAAAGCGAGCTTGATAGTCAAAAGTTCTTGGTCGCCAATGGCGTAATTACACTCAGCAGGAGATAACTTTTGTGAGAAGAAGCCACAGGGATGCAGATGACCGTCTTTAGCTCTTTGAGACAGAACTACGCACACTCCAACGGAAGAGGCGACCACCTCAAGGATGAAAGGCGCACTGGTATCTGGCTTTTTCAGAAGCAGAGCAGAGATGAATCTTTGTTTCAACAAATGAAATGCTTGGATGGCTTCTTCAGACCATTTGGAAGAATTGGCACCCTTTTTGGTAAGACAGTCACTGGCGCTACAATGGTGGAAAAGTCTTGAATAAATTTCCTGTAATAATTGGCAAACCCGAGGAATCTCTGGATGCCCTTGAGAGTTACAGGAATTGGACAATCTCGGATCGCTTAAAGTTTCTCGGGGTCCATCTCCAGACCGGAACCGGATACAATATACCCTAGGAACGGGATGGATTTAACTTCAAAAACGCACTTCCGAAAGGCATGACGAGGTACTCATAATGTCCGTCACGAGTGTTGAAAGCGGTCTTCCACTCGTCACCCTTCCGGATTCAATTGAGGTTGTAAGCACCCCTCAAATCTAACTTCGTGAATATGGTGGCTCCACTGATGCGGTCAAATAACTTGGTGATAAGCGGCAGAGGGTACTGGTTTTTCACCGTAATGTCGTTCAGGCCACGAAAATCAATACATGGCTGCAGGCCGCCATCTTTCTTCTTTACGAAGAAGAAGCCTGCGCCAGCCGGAGAGGAAGAAGGCCGGATAAATACCTTCGCTAGATTCTCCTTAATGTATTCTTCCATAGAATGAGTCTCAGGCAACGACAAGGGATACGTGCGTCCTCGAGGAGGAGCCTTCCCCGGGATGAGATCGATAGGACAGTCCCATACTCTATGAGGGGGAAGGATGTCTGCAGAGGATTTGCTGAAAACATCTGTGTAGTCTTGGTAAGGAGGAGGCGGAACATCAGAAGACTTGAAGGAGGATGTGCAAACTGGAAGCACTTTAATCAGACAAGTCTCAGAGCAGGAGGGACCCCTTGCCAGGATATGGGTAGTTCTCCGGTCAATTTGAGGATTGTGAAGACGGAGCCATGGGAGACCCAGGACAACGGGATGAGTGGCCTTTGGAATTACTAGGAAAGAAATCAGTTCTGAATGCAAGGCTTACCTTCAGACGGATAGGTAGAGTCTTGAACGTAACAACTGCATCGGAAATCCTACTGCCATCCACGGCAGTCAAGTATATGGGAGATGACAGTCTCTCAGTGGGTAGGGACCACTGCTTTACACATTTCTCAGTCATAAAGTTTCCTGCCGCCCCGGAATCCAACAAGGCTATAAGATTCCTGGTACGCTGAGCCACTTGAAAAGAGAATGAGAGATTGCAATCACTTGAAGATGGAAAGGAAGACATTATTCCTAGCCGACCCTCTCCTTGGCGGGCTAGGACTTGGAGTTTCCCGGACGCTCAGGACAAGCGTTGATGACATGGGAAGGTGCAGCACAATACAAGCAGAGACGTTTGGAAAGGCGTCTTTGATCTGCCGGGAATAAACGGGAATGACCTAACTGCATAGGTTCGTCCTTGGTCGGAGATAGCTCACGAGGAGGAGTAGAAATCTTGGAAGGTGTTGACCTGCCTCGCTCATTAGCCCTTTCACTGAACCGTAGGTCAACTTTAGTGCAGACCAATATGCAGACCAATATGAGCTCGTTCAACTTGGAAGGTAAGTCTCTGGTAGCAAGCTCATCTTTAATGCGTTCTGATAAGCCTTGCCAGAAGGCTGCATAAAGAGCGTCATCTTCCAGGAAATTTCGGAAGCCAAAGTCTGAAATTGAACTAAATAATGTCCGATAGTTCGTGTCCCCTGACGTAGCCGGAGGATTTCAGAGGAGGCGGATGTCACACGAACTGGCTCGTCGAAGATGCGCCTGAAAGGTGCCACGAAGTCAGAATAAGAAGACAACAGAGGATCTGATCTCTCCCATAGAGGTGATGCCCAGTCGAGGGCGGAGCCACTGAGGAGGGAGATAACATAAGCAACTTTGGTGCTGTCTGTGAGGAAACTACCAGGTTGCAACTCAAAGTGAAACTCACACTGGTTTAGGAATCCCCTGCAGGCTTTTGGAGACCCGTCGAACTTAGTGGGTGTCGGCAAGTGGAGACGTTGAGCAGAAATGGGCATGGCGGGTGGGGACAGCACCATAGGTACTGCAGTCGGCACACTGGATACCCCTGACCCGCGAAGGGTCGCTTGAATTTCATCCAGCCGGGAGGAGAGGTCCTGGAGACAGCGGATAACATGGCCTTGGGCAGCCTCCTGATGTTCAAGGCGGACCGCCAGTTCTTGCATAGGCCTCAATGCTTGGACTTGATCTCCAACCGGCTCCATAAGGTGAGTGCTTACTGTCATAACTGTGGGGCTGGTGTCGGCTGTGGGAAGCCTCAATTGTAGGGGCTGAGGTGTATGTGAACTTGGGTGGTAAGATAGGACTCCTAGACATACGTATGGACCTGCAGCACCAAAGCCCGAAGGCGTGACCACGACAACAAAGGAAAGTTCAAAGGTTTTATTGAGACTCCGCTCACAAGCATATGTCGGCAGTTAACAATATTAAGAACAGCATATAAGTCACAGTTCCCAGGAGTGCATATAGACAGTCTCTAGGTGTGGTATAATTAAGCACAGTCTTGAAGGACTTGGAGATGATATGTCCTTACCAACACCGATGCACTGGGTAGCTGATGGGAAACAGAAGCTGTTGACAACTGCCGGGTTGTGCCAGATGGGACTGGTCCAATGGTAGAGTTGAGTTGGTAGTGCAGGAACGCACTAATGTAGCTTGAGTGCGAAGAATATAGAGGTGGTGCTTGAGAGCATATACAGGAGATGCTTAGGAGCATATACAGGAGATGCTTAGGAGCATATACAGGAGATGCTTAGGAGCTTATACAGGAGATGCTTGAGAGCGCAGATTACTGGAATATTGAAACGGCACCGCTGGAATGCTGGAAGCCGGTGTTGTAGTAATCTGTCAGATGCAGGATGCAATAATGGGATACTGCGGAGTCAGGCTGCACCATGAGGATAGGAATTGGTGCCAGTCTCTAGTGGAGCTTGCAGACGGCGATCACCACAATCAGGATAGACTGCTATCACTAGGATGACAATTGAAGCACTGACAGCCCTCCAGCACAGAAACAGGATATTTATACCTGCTGGACTGCAGGCATTGGCTATGCAATTAAGCAGGAAACAGTAGTGCAGTGGATTGGAGGAACTACAACATGTGACCAGGAGCAAGATGGCTCCGCCCATGATACTTCTTGGAGGGAAAGCCAGCTTTGGGAAAACACGTGGAAACAACAACAATGGCAGCGGAAGCTGCGGCAGGCAGGAGACTACACAGCTAGACCACAGGAACAGCGGCAGAGACCGCAGTGAGCAGAAGACGTCATGCCCAGCTCTCTGCGCACTGAAGGCACGGACCGGCGGCAATGGAGATCGCGGCGGGCAGAAGACGCCACACCTGTTCACCCGCGCAGCAAGGCAACAGTGACAGAGACCGCAGTGAGCATGAGACGTCCTGTCCAGCTCTCTGCACACTTAAGGCACAGGCACAGCTGCGGGGGTCGCGGCGGGATGAGAATGCCATTCAGAGCCCTGACAAGATCACTGAGAAGGGCACTGTCACACAGCGCTGCGGGTTAGCGGATAAGCAATGAGGGATAGATACATCAGCAACTCAGCTTGGACCCGACCATGGAACGCAGAGCCAGCCTCAGAAGACACTTGATGGGTAAGAATTGACGACCAGTTACCCGGACCGTGACACCAGGGCCTAATTATTGTGGATACCATCGCTATGGGGCACAGATAAGGCTGACTTAATATGTCTGATATCTGCTGTGGGGTACACTGGGCTCCACAGGGAATGACATTGGGGTGTAGAGTAGGATCTTGATCCGAGGCACCAACAGGCTCAAAGCTTTGACTGTTCCCAGAATGCATAGCACCGCCTCCTCTATAACCCCACCTCCATGCACAGGAGCTCAGTTTTGTAGTTGGTGCCATGCAGTAAGCAGGCATACAACAGGGGGCTACTCCTGCAGCCCTGAGAAGAAGCTTTTAAAGAAAAATGAAGACTTCAGGGGTTGCAGCAGAGACACTGACTGTGTTAGATGTCAGTCAGACATCTCCTGCTGCAGCTACACCACCTCCCCCAGCGGTGCTGTACACTCCCGCGCCCTGGTTGCCGGGTACCTACAGTGGAGGCTCCGGTTTTATTCCAAATTAGTCACACACACGACTGCTGTTCTTCTGGATCGCGTTCAGGGAGGAGATAAGTGGGTCCCCCCGGTGGGACCCGCTGTAAATTGCGATCCTGCGCGGCCGGGGACACTATGGCAGTACAGGGACCCCACTAGACCACCAGGGCATGGGCACAGGTCGGTTTTCTCTCATAAAACCGTTTATTTAAGCCCCCAGTACCTGGTGGTGAAGTCCAGCAGGGGGATAAGGCTTTGACCTGTAGCCCCTCCCCCAGCCCCAGGGCGCCATTTAGATTAAATGTTCCCGCCCTGGAGCTGCATATCTCTCCCTCACTCCCTGTCAGTGTTTGGGCGCCATTAGGACAAGCTGAGCTGATCCTGGGACTCTGGGCAAATCCTCCTCTGTAAAGCCACCTGCCTATCAGCGCTGTGCATTTTACAGGACACTTAAGTATTCTACATGTCTGCTGACAGTGTTAAGAAAAAGTGCATTTAGTCAGGGTTATTTAGTACAAGTACATACCTCCCAACTTTGAACTTGGTCCAAGCGGGACACACGTGCAGCGTAGGAAAAGGGGGCGTGGCTTCACAGGAAGACCCGCGATCGCGAGCCACGCCCCCATTTTTGTCACTAAGGGGGCATGCCCCCTCTCCTTCGGACTCCAGTGAATAGACGCTATGCGCACAGCGTCTATTCACCGCTGCTCCGCTAAGCAGGGCAGCGAGAGACATAGACTCCCAACTGCCCCCACCACGGAACACTGAGGCCCGCGGGTGGGACAGCGGGACAGTCCACCAAAAACGGGACTGTCCCGCGGATATCTGGACATTTGGGAGGTATGCAAGTACCCTGTGATATACATCCAGTCTTTACTGTGCATTGTTATATCTATTAAGTGTATAGCTATACTTAGTACTACTATGTATTGCTAGTCCAGTGCAGTTTTATTGCATGTCATCATTTCTGCATTGTACAAACTGTGACTCTGTGTGTGTGCATATAGGGGGTAATTCCAAGTTGATCGCAGCAGGATTTTTGTTAGCAATTGGGCAAAACCATGTGCACTGCAGGGGAGGCAGATATAACATGTGCAGAGAGAGTTAGATTTGGGTGGGGTGTGTTCAATCTGCAATCTAATTTGCAGTGTAAAAATAAAGCAGCCAGTATTTACCCTGCACAGAAATAAAATAACCCACCCAAATCTAACTCTTTCTGCACGTTATATCTGCCTCCCCTGCAGTGCACATGGTTTTGCCCAATTGCTTTCAAAAATCCTGCTGCGATCAACTTGGAATTACCCCAATAGCTGCTGTGTGACCTCCATTTCGTGTATCTTACTCAGATTGCTATCCCTATAGTCTATAACCTGAGGGGGCTAGGTGCGTCAGGTTTATCATTTAATATAGGTAGTTCACAGGATATACTCTGTGTATTTTTCTCTGTGATTTTTAGTCACCATATACCGCTAGAATTCCCTGTTTGTGCGGAAATACACTGCACAGGGGGTTCTTGTCAGGCACTGTGCTGCTGATATGGGAGGTAATTCCAAGTTGATCGCAGCAGGAAATTTTTTAGTAGTTGGGCAAAATCATGTGCACTGCAGGGGGGGGGGGGGCTGATATAACATTTGCAGAGAGAGTTAGATTTGGGTTGGTTATTTTGCTTCTGTGCAGGGTAAATACTGGCTGCTTTATTTTTACACTGCAATTTAGATTGCAGATTGAACTCACCACACCCACATCTATCTCTCTCTGCACATGTTATATCTGCCTCCCCTGCAGTGCACATGGTTTTGCCCAGTTGCTAAAAAAGTTCCTGCTGCGATCAACTCAGAATTACCCCCATTGTACTGTGTTGCCTTACATTGAGATTTTGACTATGTCAGCTACAAAGGGCAACAGTGCTGGGCTGATCCCACACTGTGGTGTTGACGCTGCAGACTCATTTGAGGACAACATAGCAGCTGATGGTTCAGGTTCTGGGGGTTCCTTACCCCCCAGTGGGACTGTAGCAACGGGGGTTAAAAATGACCCACCTTGGGCTACCGTCTCCACGCTATTGAATACACTGGTAACTAGACTAACGCCCTCTATGGGACCTCCTGTGCCGGTACAACCGCTTATGGTCCCGCGGTTAACCCGCCATGGGCAGATCAACTGTCCGCTCAGTTACAGAATTTGAACCAATCACTGACTACTCAGAAGTCTAACCCTCGCCTGCCTAAGACCAAGGGGTCATCTAAGCGGTGAATTACTTCCTCACAATCCACCAACGTCCCAGACACCTAGTCTGATGAGGATGGCGTTTATACTAACCCCACAGATTCTAAACCCGATGCTTCTGATGGGGAAGCTGTTTCACAGGTGGATGTTCCTGACTTGTTGGAGGCTATCAGGCTCATTCTTCAAGTTGATGATGACCCAGAGCCTGATGCTACCCCTAAGAAACCGGACAGGTTTAAACGTCAGAAAGTGGTTAAACAAGTTTTACCTCACTCTGACCATTTAGTCGACATACTGTACATCAGGAGTCCTGGGGAAATCCAGGAAATAAATTCACGCCTCACAAGAAGATGCTGGCTCGCTACCCCCTCGCTGCGGAGCTAAGTGAAAATTGGGAAACACCCCCGCCAGTGGATTCGCAGGTGGCGCGGCTGGTGGTATCCTCAGCTCTTCTTGTAACTACTGTCACGTCCCTGAGAGAGCCGACGGATAAGCGTGTGGAGGGTTGTTTAAAGGCAATTTACACCCTAACCGGTGCTGCGCATAGGCCCACCATTGCAGCGACATGGGCTGCAGAAGCTGTGGAAGCGTCGGCTCAGGAGATGGAGGCGGAGTTGCCTTCCAACGCTTCTGATCATGCTAGACAATGCTTGTCATATTGTCACAGCGTCTCATTACATTAAGGAGGCGGCTTCTGATGCCGGTATTCTGGCAGCCAAGACTTCTACTATGTCCGTTTTGGCTCGCCGGATACTCTAGTTACGGTCCTGGTCTGTGGACATGGAGTCTAAGAAAACCCTGGAGGTACTCCCTTTTAAGGGAGACATTCTTTTCGGAGTAGACCTCAACAAGATAGTGGCTGACTTAGCTTCTACTAAAACAGCATGTCTGTCTAGTACTGGTCCTTCGGTGCTGATGGCTAAGAGTATTCCATTACGCTCCTTTCGTCCTACAGGGAAATGCAGAAGGTCAGGTGTACCCGAAACAGGTTCGCACTTCCAAACCCAATAAGCCCAAACCCAAACGGGCCTGGGCTGCCCGTCAGCCTGCTTCCAAAACTGACAAGCCTGCCACATGACAGGGCGGGCCTCCTTCTGGGGGATCCCAGGGTGGGGGGCCGACTTCTAGGGTATACCCAGGAATGGTTGAAGACCACTTCCAATGCCTGGGTACGGGAAGTCGTCATTCGAGGTTACGCCATATCCTTCAAGAATCGTCCCCCTCATCGATTTTGCCTGACAGACGTCCCTTCGGATCAGGTGAAGGCAAAGACTCTTCATTCGGTGGTACAATCCCTCCTGGACACAGGAATGGTTGTACATGTGCCTCTGGCTCAGAGAGGCAAGGGGTACTATTCACCGCTGTTCCTAGTCCCGAAACCAAATGGGTCCTCCCGGCCCATTCTCAGCCTCAAGTCCTTGAACAAATTTGTGAGGGTCTCCAAGTTTCGTATGGAAACTCTTCACTCTGTTGTTCTAGCCTTGGCACCTGTGGATTTTATGGTCTCCCTGGACAGACTGGATGCTTACATGCATATTCCCATTGCAGTGTCACATCAGCAGTACCTGAGATTTGTGGATGGTAACCTCCATTACCAATTTTGGGCATTACTTTTTGGTTTGACCACGGCTCCGCAAGTCTTCACCAAGGTCATGGCGTTAATGATGGCTGTGCTCCGCCGTCAAGGGGTCAGGATCCTATCGTACCTGGACGACATGTTGATCCTGGCAAATTCCCCAGAGATCCTCCTACACCATCTGGCTCTGCCTATCCAGTTTCTGCAAGCCCATGGGTGGCTCATCAACTGGAAGAAATATTCCCTGGTCCCTGCTCAAAGCATGGTGCACCTGGGGGCGTTGCTGGACACTCACAACCAGCGGTTGTTCTTGTCTCAGGAGAAAGTCCTGAAGCTTCAGGACAGGATTCAATGCTTCCTATCTCGTCTGCAAGTGTCGATACATTCGGCAATGCAAGTGCTTGGTCTCATGGTGTCGGCTTTCGACATGGTCGAGTAGGCTCAATTCCATTCACGCCCTCTGCAGAAGCTGATTCTTGCCAAGTGGGACAGCCTGCCTCACTGGATCAGGTCTCAAATGATCTCCTTGTCTCCAGAGGTCCATCTGTCACTGAGCTGGTGGCTTCAGGACCAATGATTGAGCAGGGGTCGTCCCTTCTGGATCTCCTACTTGGTTATTCTGACGACGGATGCCAGTATGAAAGGTTGGGGCGCGGTGTTGGAGCAATACTCCCTTCAGGGTCGGTGGACCAAGGAGGAGTCTCTACTCCCGACAAACGTTCTGGAATTGCGGACGGTGTTCAACTCGTTGAACTTGGTCCAGCATTTAATACAGAACAGACCTGTTCAAGTACAGTCGGACAACGCCACCACGGTGGTGTACATAAATCATCAAGGTGGCACTCGAAGCCATATGGCAATGAGGGAAATGTCCAGGATTCTTCAGTGGGTGGAACACCCTCTGTCAGCCATATCAGCAGTGTTTATTCCGGGGGTCCTAAACTGGGAAGCAGACTTTCTCAGTCGTCATGACGTACACGCCGGAGAATGGAGCCTCCATCCAGATGTGTTTCAACTCCTCGTGGACAAGCTGGGCCTACCAGATGTGGACTTGATGGCATCTCGACACAATCACAAGGTTCCGGTCTTCGGATCAAGGACAAGGGATCCTCAAGCAGCATTCGTGAACGTACTGGCAATTCCATGGAACTTTCGGCTGCCATACGTGTTCCCTCTGGTGTCACTCCTGCCCAGAGTAATAAGGAAGTTCAAGCAAGAAGGAGGAATCCTATTTCTGATCGCTCCAGCTTGGCCCAGACAGCATTGGTTCTCAGACCTTCAGGGTCTCTCGATAGAGCGTCCCCTTCTACTTCCGCAGCACCCAGATCTCCTCGTTCAGGGCCCCTGTGTATATCAGGATTTAGCCCGATTGGCTTTGGCAGCATGGCTCTTGAAGCTGCTGTCTTAAGGGCCAAAGGATTTTCTGAGGTGGTCATTCAAACCATGTTGAAGGCCCGGAAACCGGCTTCTGCTCAGATTTACCATAGGGTCTGGAATTCTTACTTTGCTTGGTGTGCATCTAACAATCATGGCACTTACAAGTTTAGAATGGCCAAACTTTTGGCCTTTCTACAACAGGGCCTGGAATTGGGCTTTCGTCTGGCCTC
Organism: Pseudophryne corroboree; assembly: GCF_028390025.1. Classification (NCBI taxonomy): domain Eukaryota; kingdom Metazoa; phylum Chordata; class Amphibia; order Anura; family Myobatrachidae; genus Pseudophryne; species Pseudophryne corroboree. The sequence continues at coordinate 86,256,219 of NC_086455.1, forward strand.
CATCAAGGTTCATATTTCTGCCTTGTCGGTTTGATTCCAGAGAAAAATTGCAACTTTGCCTGATGTGCATGCATTTACTCAGGGTGTGTTGCGGATTCAACCTCCTTACGGGACTTAAGGAGCTGGTGGCTCCTTAGGACTTGTCGTGGTTCTGGAGGCGTTGCAAGGGTATCCGTTTGAGCCTCTTAAATTGGCAGACCTTAAGTGGCTTTCTCTTAAGGTGTTGTTTCTGCTGGCTATTGCTTCTGCCAGACGGGTGTCGGATTTGGGTGCTTTGTCCTGTAACTCACCATATCTGATTTTTCACCATGACCGGGCGGTTCTTAGAACACATCCCGGGTACCTACCTAAGTTGGTGTCTTCTTTCCACCTTAATCAGGAGACTGTGGTTCCAGCCTTTGTCTCTCCTGAATTATCTTCCAAAGAGTGGTCCTTGGATGTGGTACGGGCTCTCCGTATCTATGTGAAGAGGACAGCTCCTATCAGGAAGTCTGATTCTCTCTTTTATACTGTTTGGTTTTCACAAACGTGGCTGGCCTGCTCACAAGCAGACCTTGGCCAGATGGATTAGAATGGTGATTGCACATGCTTATGTAAAGGCTGGTCGTCCAGCTCCTGCTACTATTAAAGCCCATTCTACTCAGTCTGTTGGACCTTCTTGGGCGGCCCGCCGTGGTGCGACCCTTGAATAATTGTGCAAGGCAGCTACGTTGTCCTCAGTGAACACGTTCATAAGGTTCTATGCCTTCAATACATCCGCCTCCCGGGATGCTTCCTGTGGACGCCGGGTTCTTGTAACCGCTACAGTGCGTCCCCTCCGATAAGGAACTGCTTTAAGACATCCCCAATGTCATTCCCTGTGGAGCCCAGTGTACCCCGCAGCAAAAAACGAGATTTGTGGTAAGAACTTACCATTGTTGAATCTCTTTCTTTGAGGTACACTGGGCTCCACTGGGTGCCCACCCTGACGCACTTAGCTTCTTTGGGTTGGTATGGCATTAGCCGCTGACCCTTTCTCCTGTCGTGAGAATTTGGTGTATGTGGCTACTAACAGTTGTCGTCTCTTTTGCCTATTACTGCATTGGACTGGTTAACAAAAACTGAGCTCCTGTGCACGGAGGCTGGGTTATAGAGGAGGCAGCGCTATACATTCTGGGAACAGTCAAAGCTTTGAGCCTGTTGGTGCCTCGGATCAAGATCCTACTCTACACCCCAATGTCATTCACTGTGGAGTCCAGTGTACCTCGCAGAAAGAGATTTAACAACGGTAAGTTCTTACCATAAATCTCGTTTTTGTATAAGAATGGAAAGGCGAAGGTACGCAGCGCCTTAAAAAGTGTTTCACTCATGAAATAATGGGTAAACAATGCAATCTGATGGACTTTGAATGTGAAATAATTAATGGCACTCATAGCGGTGTGAGGGTTAGCAAAATGACTGCACTGGTGAATTGTTCAAGGGTAGCAGTTGGTAAAGTGTATGCAGAGTTGTTCAGCAGACACAAAACTGGATACTCTAGCGGAACGGAGAGTGGGCAGACTTGTTCAGTCTCACAGACGGCCAACAGTGCATCAAATTATGAATAATCTGAGTATAGCCTCTCAAACATTATGCCGCACATTACATCGTATGGTCTACAGAAGCAGAAGGCCTGTCCATATTCCATTACTATCGGCAAACGGTGAAATGCCACCAGGAACACAGGAATTGGAAATGGGTCATGTGGTGTGACAATTTCCAGTTACTCCATGTAGGTGGTAGGGTGAGGATATAGAGGCAACAGCACAAACGCATGATTCCTCCCTTCATTGCCATGACCCCTCAGGCTGGTGGAGGCAACTCTATGGCATGTGTTCATGGAATAACAAAGTAAAGAATTACAAGTGCGCTGTCAACAGCAGCTGGTATAGGGATGGTCTAAAATCCCTTACTACATAGCACATACAAGAAAACAGGTGGGTATACGAACGCATGGAAGTGGCTGGGCCTTTTATTCATTTGGACAGTTAGCAGAACCCATACCTAGAAGAAGTCAAACCGTATTAAGGGCAATAGGTAGCCCAACAAAGTAGTACCTCGGTGGTTATAATAATTTGGCAACTCAATATGTATATTTATTATATATATAATTTATCTTTTTATACTTGACAGGCAAATGTGAGCAGATTGGATCTCAATGCTCAGGGATGAGGGGGCATCAGACTCTGATTTACCACAGTGACTGGATCACCTCCCAGTTTTCACCACTTGATCTGCAGCACACACTGCTATTGGTCCCACCACACAAAAATAGACCGCAAAGCAACAGCCAATCAGCTCCAAGCTGCCATGTTGCAGGCTGTGTTTGAAAAATGGCAGGAGCTGTTTGGTTGGTACTTTAGCTCTCTCCACTTTATTTTTCTCTAAGTCTTAGTAAATAGCCCCACAGTCTGCGTAACCTAATATAACACACAATGTTTTGATGGGGTAATAGTTATGTTGTCAATACCAATACTATCGTCAGTTGATATGTTGACAGCATTATGCTGAGAGAAGAATGTTGACCTGGTTGTAATGTTATTTAAAGCATTTTGTGTGCGTTGGCTTTAAAACTTTAAACATGATGCTTCACTTTGAATGTTAATTAAGATGTATTCAATATAGACAATAATAGTATTGTAATTTGTGTGTTATTAGTTTTATGGTGGTTTATTCTTGTGACCACAGTTAATCATCATCTTATGAAGAAATCCAGGTATCCTAAAGGGTTCACATACTTTATCTTGCCACCGTATTATGAAGAAAATGATTTGAATTTATCAACATTATTCCAAATTTAAAATCTGTTACACTGATGAAATTATCATATTACATGATGTGAAAGGTGTTTTCACTTTCTAGCACACAGAAAATATACATACAGAAACCGAGAATAACACTGCAAGTCAAACTGTGGAATTTCAACAAAGGTGAGGCTTTTACTAAAGTTTATACTAGATAATTACAAAAATAGTGACATACTGTATCATGCTAGTCCTTGAAATGCTGAAGGTCTGTAGACATTACTTATTTTTAGAATTTTGATATGCTTCAGCACAATACCAATGAATGCACATTTTATAAATTACGTTTCTCTAGGACAAATCCAGTGTCTATAATACAGGTTGAGTCTCCTATATCTGAAAATCTGATATATGAAATATTCTGAAATCCAAACTTTTTTGAACACAATCGTGATAATGACACTTTTGCTTTTTGCTGATTCAATGTATACAAACTTTGTTTCATGCACAAAATAATTAAAATATTGTACGAAATTACTTTCAGGCAGCATGTAAGGATGGTTATTCAGGGATATATGTAGATCTCTTGCTTCCCGCAGCAAGATCTGCATTAATCTACTCACATGCTGGGGGCCACCCAGCACAAGGCAAGGGCGCCCAGCAAGTGTGTGGCGCCACCCCGGGGTGCATCTGCAATTTAATTGCGGACATATTGATTTAAGGTCAACCCCTGCAAGCGCAGCCTGCCTCTGCTGGCAGGCAGTCTGGCGCCATTTTTTTATTGGAGCGGCTGCGTTTGACGTCACGCAACTGCGTCGAAAATGTTGCCTGCACATCCCCATGTTACCCGCAATTTTGCATCGACGCCCCCTTGACAGCCACCGCTGTCAATCACCTTGGAGCCACAGCCTTCCAGGATGCGGCCACAAGGAGAAGGGTCGTGCATGTGCACTGCGGCCAGTGTGCGTGCGTGATTGCAGCCACTTCGTACAGACGCGCAGCTGCATTCAGGTCTGAATAGACCCGAAGGTGTATATGAAACATAAATGCATTTTGTGTTTAGACTTTGGTCCCATTCCTGAAAAATCTCATTATGGTATGCAAATATTCAAAAATACGGAAAAATCTAAAATACTTCTGGTCCCAAACATTTCGGATATGGAAAACTAAACATCTATCATAGTTCAATTTTATGTGTGATAAGCTATAATTTCATAAATAAAAAATATACTTTTCTTATACTCCTGAAAATATATGTAACAAAAATATGTATATATTTATCAAGTTAAAACTAGTTTGTTTAACACACAAAAATAGAAAGGGTTCACCAATAGCGCAAATAACAAATATTCACATAGATCAAAATGTGTAGAGAAGGCTATATATCTTACATGAAGATATATCCAAAATGTACTGTAATTTCTCCTTTTCAAGTCCTCCAAAGGTCCCAAGGGTATAATGTGAATAATAGACTCCTGATATCCAGTTCCAAGTAGATATCCTTCTTTGTATCTCAGGAGTACTTCCCCACCATATAGATTGATGTGACCTTCCAATATCTCAAAAAGAGAAAAACATAGTGCAAGTACAGCCAGGTATACGACGTAAAAAGATGAATTTATTACAATGCACTCACAAACAACAAGATAAAAAAGCATGTAACCACAGTGTGGATGGGACATCAACCAGGCTTTCATGCAGTTACCCTCCCAGATCTTATAGGGGAAAACAGATCAGAGCTCCGGAACTACTGAACCACCAGTACCAGGATACAGCATCGGCCAGGGATCGTCCTTTAGTCAAACAGTCACCACGCCTGAAGCTTTTCAGACCTTAGTCCTTCGTCAGAGGCATGGTGACTAACTGCAGCAAATCCTCCTAAATACCCTCCCCACATCCTAGAATGTAAAACAGGTGTGTCCCAAAGTCCCGCCACATGGGTTCCCGCTTTCTCCACCGGCGGTAGTAACGATCGTGGGCTTCTAACCGAAACCGGAAGTACGCATCATGCGTTCCATGATGCGCTCCAAGTATCTTCTCACCGGAAGTGGCATTCACGGGATGCGTAGCACTTAGAATCCCCTGAAACAAAGTCCACTGGTGTCCTTTTAACCGCACTCCAAAGAATAGGATTCATTCCAAAGGCACTTTCCATCATTTTTTTGTTCACAAGGAAAATAAAGTGTATCGTGCTGAACAAGTCCAAGTTCTTATAAGCAGTCCATAAAGTCCATAAATATGTATACTCAAAAAAAGAAAAACATATACACACATTAAGAAACACTAACTGAAGCAAATCCTCCTAAATATCCTCACCACATCAGACCACAAAGATTTTTAATTTAAGTAAAAGGATCTTAAGTAAAGAGGAGGAAAGTGTTTTAAGAAAGGGTTTAAAATTTTCACCCACTAACCGCATTGACCCCTTTGAGTTTTTTATTGACATTAATAAATATGTCCGCAAACTCACAGTGAAAAGGTTTTTTCTAAATAAGGAAGGCAAAGAATGTGAATATGATGGAATAAGAGTTCCTCCTGCTTTACAATTTAAACCAAAATCAACCTTTTACCCATCCCACCAAAAAGGATGTTTTATTGAGTGTTTTGGTAAATTAGTAAATAATGAAGTACAGGAACTTATGAAAAAGAAGAAGTTCAAGTGTAATCTGACAAAAAAGGAATATTCTGCACTTAAGGTTCTTAGAGACGATGAGAGTTTAATTATTAAACCTGCGAATAAAGGGGGTGGGGTTGTCTTAATGGACAAAAATAAGTATGTAGATGAAATTATGAAATAATAAGAGAATGGGATGACATATCGTAAACTTAAAATGGACCAAACGGCTAGGATAATGAAATAATTAAACACACTAACACAGGAGGCTATAATAAGTGGGGTGTTAACAAAGCCTGAAGGTGATTTTATTAATATTAAGTTTCCAACTGTGCCAACCTTTTATACTTTACCCTAGATCCATAAGGATCCCCTCAACCTCCCAGGGAGACCAATAGTGTCCGGCATGAATAGTATCTCCTCAAACCTGTCGGCAGTTTTAGATTAGTTTCAGCAACCCCTGGTTAGATTGACAAAATCTTTTTTAAACGATACCAGTGATGTATTACGAGTGATAGAGGAATTACAATGGGAAGAGGGTTATACTCTGGTGAGTGCAGATGTGTCCACACTGTAAACAATAATTGAGATGGATAAGGGGTTGGAGGCAGTATCTTATTTTTTGGATAGGTCTGAACTTTCGGGGGCAACCAAGTTATTTGTTTTAAAAAGTATTAAGTTTATTTTAACCAACAATTATTTTTACTTTGGGGGATCTTATTTTATCCAGATGATTGGCACTGCTATGGGCACCGGATTCATCCCCAGCTATGCCAACTTGTTTATGGCATATTGGGAAGCAAGTACGGTTTGGCATAATGATCAGCTGGGGGCGGGTCTGGTGTCCTGGAGTTGCTCTATAGATGATATTTTATTCATCTGGAGTGGAACAGATGAAAATCTTGAAAGGTACTGTCGGACTCTAAACTAATTATTTTAATATTAATCTCACTTTCTCCAATAGTAAAGCTGCTATCACCTTTTTAGATACGTGTATTTATGTTAAGAATAATACTCTATATACGAAATTATATAGAAAGGAAATGGATTCTAATAGTTATATAGAGAGGAGCAGCCTTCACCACCAAAACTGGCTGGATGGGATACCTTATGGCCAGTTTTTAATGGTTAAACGCAACTGTACAGAAGAAACAGTTTGTGAACAACAAATAACTGAAATGAGTGAGAGATTAATTGAAAAAGATTATAACAATGGTGATCTTATGTTGTCTAAGGCACGGGTTGCATCCATAGATAGGAAGACTTTACTAGAGGGGAACAAGATAAATCAGGTTAAGGATAAACAAGTCCAAACGTGGAATTTTATCAGTGATTTTAATGTACAGCATAAAGAAATTGAGTCCATTTTTAGAAAGCATTGGAAAATGTAAAAAAAAGATCCTGTTTTAAGAAAGGAAATTCCTGATAAACCTATATTCACTTATCGTAGAGCCAAAAATATTAACAATAAGTTGGTTCATAGTGCTATTACTGATACCAAACATACAAGTACGAGAAGCCATGGCTTCCACAGATGGAATGTGTACGATGTGTTATTTGGTTAAGGGCCCCAGTAAGCAAAAAGAATTTGAAGTGAATGGGGATAAATTTGACATTCGTAGTTTTATTACAATGTAGTTTACGCCTTATCCTGTACATGTGGTTTGTTTTATGTCAGCAAGACGAGTAGAAACCTAAAGACTCGCCTTGCCGAACATACTTATAATATTAGAAAAGGGTTGGAGACACATGCGGTCTCTATGCATTTCAAGAAGGTGCATCAATGTAACCCTAAATATTTAAAATCTTTTTTTGGGATTCAAGCCATCACTTCTAATTGGAGAAATTGTGATCTAGATATTAACTTAGCCAAGTCGGAGATGAAATGGATTTTTAAATTTAATTCACTTATTCCCAATGGTCTTAATTCCGAATTTGAGTTTAAATGGTTTTTATAAGGGATTTTAGTATTTTTTAGTAATGAACTCTTTCTTAATGTGTGTATATGTTTTTCTTTTTTGGGGTATACGACTTTATGGACTGCTTATAAGAACTTGGACTTGTTCAGCACGATACACTTTATTTTCCTTGTGAACAAAAAAATTATGGAAAGTGCCTTTGGAATGAATCCTATTCTTTGGAGTGCAGTTAAAAGGACACCAGTGGCCATTTTTTCAGGGGATTCTAAGTGCTACGCGTCCCTTGAATGCCACTTCCGGTGAGAGGATACTTGGAGCGCATCGTGGAACTCATGATGTGTACTTCCGGTTCCGGTTAGAAGCCCACGATCGTCACTTCCGCCGGCGGAGAAAGCGGGAACCCACGTGGCGGGACTTTGGGACACACCTGTTTTACATTCTAGGATGTGGGGAGGGTATTTAGGAGGATTTGCTTCAATTAGTCACCATGCCTCTGACGAAGGACTAAGGTCCGAAAAGCTTCAGGCGTGGTGACTGTTTGACTAAAGGACGATCCCTGGCTGCTGCGGTCCACATTAGTACCATGGGGTATAGATGGGTCCACCAGGAGCCATTGGCACTTTAAGAGTTTGAGAGTGTGGGCTGGCTCCTCCCTCTATGCCCCTCCTACCAGAATCAGTGTAGAAAATGTTCCCAGAGGAGCCGGTCACAGCTAAGGGAGCTCTCCTGAGCTTTCCTGGAAAAAAGTTTTTTTTTTAGAGTTTATTATTTTACAGGGAGGCTGCTGGCAAGAGCCTCCCTGCAGCGAGGGACTGAGGGGGGAGCAGTGTCCACCCTGCGGGGTCTGAGCCACTGTCTCTGCTGACTGGACACATAGCTCCAGATGGGTCTGATCGTTCTCCGCCACAGGGGACCGCTTGCCCCAGCAGCATGCCGCCACCCCCTTGCAGAGCTGAAGAATCGGTGGTGAGTGAGACACTGACCCCCCTAGCAAGCGGGGGGTCGGTGTGAAGATGGCGTCATCAGGGTAGGAGCGCAGTATTAACTGCGCTCCGGGGGATGGCTCAGCGGTACAGCGGTACATGGTGCGGCACTATGAGGGGCGCCCTGAGCCAGTGCGACACTTTAAACTGGTCCAGAAGCCTGTCGGGGTCCCCGGATCTCAGCCAGCACTAAGGGGGTAATTCCAAGTTGATCACAGCAGGAATTTTGTTAGCAGTTGGGCAAAACCATGTGCACTGCAGGGGAGGCAGATGTAACATGTGCAGAAAGAGTTAGATTTGGGTGGGTTATTTTATTTCTGTGCAGGGTAAATACTGGCTGCTTTATTTTTACACTGCAAATTAGATTGCAGATTGAACACACCACACCCAAATCTAACTCTCTCTGCACATGTTAAATTTGCCTCCCCTGCAGTGCACATGGTTTTGCCCAACTGCTAACAAAATTCCTGCTGCAATCAACTTGGAATTACCCCCTAAATCCTCAGGCCAGTATAATCTGATGAAGAGCAGGAAGACAGCGCCATTAAGGAGGCGGAGCTTCTCCTCAGAGCAGACTCAGCTGCGTTCAGCACCATTTTCCTGCCTGCACAGCGCTGACCAGGAGAATCAGGTCCCTCCACAGCAACTCCAGCTGTCTACAAACGGTACCAGGGGGTTGTAGAAAGGGGGGGGAGGCTGCAATATGACTGTGTAGCCTATTATGGTACACAGTCAGTGCCGAAAAAAGGGGTCTCCCTTTGGTATAAAAGCGCTGTGTGGGGGTTGGCTCCATTCTCTGTGTGTCTCTTGCCATTCTTGGGGGGAATCTCTGTCTGGCATCCCCTGTGTGTGTGTGTGGAGTGTTTGACGGTCTACTTTAGCTATGTCCAGGAACACTGTGTCATATGCTGCAGAGGATTTGTCCTCCCAGGATGATTTTATTCCATGTAATCAAGATAGCACTGGTTAAGCACAGATACCAGCAAGGGAGCATGAGTGGTTTTCATCTATCAAATCTTGGATTTCTCAGATTTCTGACAGGGTTGCAAGTAATGAATCTAGAAACCAGGTATTACAGAACTCTATGTCAGTATGGCCCGATTCTGGTACCTTGGGACGCTCCGCTATATACCCCCACAAACGTGCGCTTGTACATGTCATGCAAGGTGACACGGATACCAATTCTGACACCACAGACGGTGATGGGGATGTTTTGCGGGGGTCTGCATCTCTTGCAAAGGGGGTGCAATTGATGATAGAGGCTATCAGGGATGTGTTGAATTTTAATGATACCACACCTGAGCAGGTTGCGGAGGCTTTTTTCACTGAAAATAAGAAAGCCTCACTAACCTTCCCTGCGTCAAAGGAATTAAATGCTATATTTGAGAAAGCATAGGAAAGCCCTGAGAAAAAATTCCAGATCCCTGAAAGGGTCCAGGTGGCGTTCCCTTTCCCTGAGGAAGATAGAAAAAAATGGGAAAACACGTAGATTTTTGACACATCTGTGTCCAGACTCTCAAAAAAGGTGGTTTTACCTGTTCCGTGATCTACCGCCTTAAAGAAGCCAGCTGATCGTAAAATTGATAATACACTTAAATCAATGTACACCGCTTCGGGGGCCATATTATGTCCCACTATTGCTAGTGCATGGATTGCAAAAGCTATAGTAAAGTAATCAGGCACCTTACTTGAGGATTTGGATATGATGAATAAGGGTGATGTTGAATTGTTTTTGCGTAACATTCACGATTCAGCAGGTTTTATGGTAGAATCCATGAAAGACCTGGGTTCCATGGCTGCGGGAATCTCTTCCATGTCTATTTCAGCTCGTCGGGGACTGTGGCTGCGCCAGTGGTCGGCCGACGCGGAATTCAGGAAGTGTGGAGTCCCTACCCTACACAGGTCAGGCTCTCTTTGGGGAAGCTTTGGATGCGTGGATATCCACGGCTACAGTGGGTAAGTCTCCGTTCCTTCCCTCAGCTGCACCTGCTCCGAAGAAATCCTTCTCTTCATCAGCATCACAGTCCTTTCGGCCTAACAAGCCTAGAAAGGCCAAACCGTGCAATAGCTTCTTTAGGGGAGGTCGAGTTAAGTCCAAGAAACCTGCTGCTGCAGGTACCCAGGAACATAAGCCTGTTTCAGGTAAGCCAAAGTCCTTCGCATGATGGTGGACCGCACGTCCTGGAGGTGGGGCCAGTGGGAGCGAGACTCAGACAATCCAGTCACGTCTGGGAATCATCCGGCCTGGATCCCTGGGTGATAGATATTGTATCCCAGGGATACAGGCTGGAATTTCAAGGTCTCCCTCCTCATCATTTTTTCAAATCAGGCTTACCAGCTCTGCTGGCAGACAGCACTGTCCTACAAGAAGCTGTCCAAAAGTTGGTGTAGGCACAGGTCATTGTGCCAGTTCCTCCTCATATGCAAACCACAGGTTACTATTCGAACCTTTTCGTGGACCAGAAACCGGATGGTTCGGTCAGGCCCATTCTGAACCTAAAATCATTGAACCCCTTTCTAAAGGAGTTCAAGTTCAAAATGGAGTCTCTCAGGGCGGTGATATCAGGTCTGGAAGAGGGGGAATTCCTGGTATCCCTGGTTATCAAGGATGCGTACCTACATGTTCCGATCTGGCTGCTGCATCAGGCTTATCTCCGTTTCGCATTACTAGACTGTCATTTCCAGGCCCTGCCATTTGGCCTCTCCACAGCACCGAGGGTGTTTACCAAGGTGATGGCAGAGATGATGGTTCTCCACCGCAAACGAGGTGAACATCATTCCATGGCCCTCATTCCGAGTTGTTCGCTCGGTATTTTTCATCGCATCGCAATGAAAATCCGCTTAGTACGCATGCGCAATGTTCGCACTGCGACTGCGCCAAGTAACTTTGCTATGTAGAAAGTAATTTTACTCACGGCTTTTTCATCGCTCCGGCGATCGTAATGTGATTGACAGGAAATGGGTGTTACTGGGCGGAAACACGGCGTTTCAGGGGCGTGTGGCTGAAACCGCTACCGTTTCCGGAAAAAACGCAGGAGTGGCCGGAGAAACGGTGGGAGTGCCTGGGCGAACGCTGGGTGTGTTTGTGACGTCAAACAGGAACGACAAGCACTGAACTGATCGCACAGGCAGAGTAAGTCTGAAGCTACTCTGAAACTGCTAAGTAGTTAGTAATCGCAATATTGCGAATACATCGGTCGCAATTTTAAGAAGCTAAGATTCACTCCCAGTAGGCGGCGGCTTAGCGTGTGTAACTCTGCTAAATTCGCCTTGCGACCGATCAACTCGGAATGAGGGCCCATATCTGGACGATCTGCTGATAAAGGCATCACCCAAGGAGAAGCTGCTGCAATCCATTGTTCTCACAACCCGCCTCCTCAAGAACCACAGTTGGATTCTGAACCTTACAAAGTCACATTTGGAACCAACCCAGAGGTTGTCCTTTCTGGGAGTGATCCTAGACACAGAAGTGCAGAGGGTGTTTCTTCTGCAGGAGAAGGTGTTGGTGATGCAAACAATAGTCCTGGATGTCCTGAAGCCAGCCCGGGTGTCGGTTCATCAATGCATTTGCCTTTTGGGAAAGATGGTGGCTTCTTACGAGGCTCTCCAGTACAGGAGGTTCCACGCTCAGGCCTTCCAACTTGATCTCCTGGACAAGTGGTCAGGATCTCATCTCCACATGCACCAGAGAATACGTCTGTCGCCGATGGCCAGGATTTCGCTACTCTGGTGGTTACAATTACCTCACCTTCTGGAGGGCTGAAGGTTCTGGACTCAGGAATGGGTCCTTCTAACCACGAATGCAAGCCTTCGGGGCTGGGGAGCAGTCACACAAGGAGTAACTTTCCAAGGAAGGTGATCAAGTCTGGAAGCCGGCCTGCCCATCAACATCCTAGAACTAAGAGCCGTGTACAACGGTCTTCTTCAGGCGGCTCATCTTCTAAGAAATCGGGCCATTCAAGTGCAGTTGGATAATTTAACGACAGTAGCCTACATAAACCGACAAGGCGGAACGAAGAGCAGAGCTGCAATGTCGGAGGTAACAAGAATCCTCTGGGCAGAAAGACACACGTTGGCACGCTCAGCAATCTTCATTCCGGGAGTGGACAACTGGGAAGCAGACTTCCTCATTAGACACGATCTCCATCCAGGGGAGTGGGGTCTCCATCTGTAGGTGTTCAAGGAAATAACAGACCTTTGGGGTTTACCCCAAATAGACATGATGGCCTCTCGTCTCAACAAAAAGCTTCAACGCTATTTTCCAGGTCGAGGGACCCACAAGCTGTGGCAGTGGACGCCCTGGTGTCTCCGTGAGTGTTCCAGTCGGTGTACGTGTTTCCATCACTTCTACTCATTCCAAGAGTTCTAAAGCTCGTAAGGAGAACAAGAGTTCAAGTGATCCTCATTGCTCCAGAATGGCCAAGGCTTGGTACGCGGAATTTCTGAATCTCTTCCAGGAAGAGCCGAGGCCTCTTCCTCTTCGGGAGGACCTGCTGCAGCAGGGGCCGTTCGCCTGTCAAGACTTACCGCGGCTACGTTTGATGGCATGGAAGTTGAGCACCTGATACTTGCTCGGAAGGGCATTCTGAAGAAGGTCATTCCTACCCTGATACAGGCTAGGAAAGGGGTAACGTCTACACATTACCATCGTATTTAGAAGAAATATGTCTCTTGGTTTGAATCCAAGAAGTTTCCTATGGTGGAGTTTCAACTCTGACATTTTCTCCTCTTCCTGCAAGCAGGTCTTGATATGGGCCTGAGGTTGGGATCTGTGAAGGTCCAGATTTCGGCCTTATCCATTTGGGTGTCCTGCTTCTAAGCAGACAATCTCTCACTGGATTAGGTTCACTATCCAGCACGCTTATTCTACGGCAGGATTGCCGTGTCCAAAATCTGTTAAGGGCCACTCTACTCGTAAGGTGGGGTCTTCCTGGACAGCTGCCCGGGGTGTCTCGGAATTGCATTTTGCCGAGCTGCAACTTGGTCTGGGTCGAACACGTTTGCAAAGTTTTACAAGTTCAGTCAATCAGATCTGCAGGAGCCTCCGCGCTCTCCCTCCAGTTCTGGGAGCTTTGGTACATCCCCATGGTACTAATGTGGACCCCAGCATCCTCTGGGATGTAAGAGAAAATAGGATTTTGGTTACCTACCGGTAAATCCTTTTCTCATACTCTGTAGAGGATGCTGGGCGCCCGCCCAGCGCTTCGTTTTCCTGCACTTGTTATCTGGTTCAATACATCCTTGTTTAGTTATGTACTGCATTGTTACTTGGTAAGTATGTTTCAGCAGTTGCTGAGACTTTCAAACAAGTTAGCTTGATGTGCCTTGTATGTGTGAACAGGTATGAATCTCGCCACTATCTGTGTTAAATCCTTCTCTCGAAGATGTCCGTCTCCTTGGGCACATTTTCTAGACTGAGTCTGGTAGGAGGGGCATAGAGGGAGGAGCCAGTCCACACTCTCAAACTCTTAAAGTGCCAATGGCTCCTGGTGGACCCATCTATACCCCATGGTACTAATGTGGACCCCAGCATCCTCTACGGGCTACGAGAAAAGGATTTACCGGTAGGTAATTAAAATCCTATTTTTCCTAAAATATGACTCTATTTCTTGGCTTATGCCTGGAAATGCATTCACCACTGATCAAGAAAATGTATCCAATTAAATTGGATTATAAGGCTTTTTTATTTTCAAGTATTCAATCAAAGTGAAGGGCATTGGACAGGGGAGACCGAAAACTCCCTATAGATCAATTTATTTTCTTAGAAAACAAATACCAAAATGTTCGAAATATGCACTTACAAATGAAGTAGTATAAATCACATGTACAACCTTTATAAGGCCGCTTATACCTATAAAAGCAAAAACTATGTAAACCGTTTTGCCGCTGTTTTCAAGGTAATTTTATCTACCACAAGCTTTGATTCGTTTTGAAACACATTTATAAGGCTTTTAACCTATATCAAATATAAACGTTTACAAAAAACATTCAGGCTGTGTGTTCTCCCCTTTTTGCCTGCTGGGTGGTCTTCTGTTTGCCGGCGGTCGGGCTCCCGGCGCTCAGTATACCGGCGCCGGGAGCCCGAAAGCCGGAATACCGACAATTATTTTCTCTCGTGGGGGTCCACGACCCCCATAGAGGGAGAATAAAATAGTGTGGCGCGCGTAGCGCGCCCGTAGCGTGGCGAGCGCAGCGAGCCCGCAAGGGGCTCATTTGCGCTCGCCAAGCTGTCGGTAAGCCGGCGGTCGGGCTCCCGGCGCCGGGATGCTGGTCGCCGGGAGCCCGACCGCCGGCCAGCCGTAGTGAACCCGTTACACAAAGCCACATTCTGCAACTTAACCTTGGGATTTGGACTCTTGGAGCTTGATAGGACCTATTCAAGTAATTTACATGGCCAAATGACATTTCAAAAGATAGTATGAAATATGTCATTATGAGTCCAGGGGAGTGGAAGCGTTTGGTGGAGATACAATAACTTCATATAGTGAATCATCTTATTGAGAAGAGACTGAGCCGAAGTGTTACAGATTTTTCCAAATTGACCTGGAAGCTAGATACTGCACCAAAAATTTAAATTTTTATTAATTTATGGGATGAGGAAGTCTTTATATTTGGAAATATAAATCAAGTTGCCTTTCCAAATGCAATAAAAAACAGTCCGTTCTGGAAGCTGCACAGGATAGGGCCTAACACCAAGATAAAGAGTTACAGGGAAAGCAAACACCCTGGATGAGTTCCTCTGGACATAGGGGGCGATTCAGACCTGATTGCTGGGCTGCTAACTTTACTGTCCTTCATTCGGATAGACGCTGCCCCAAGGGGGAGTGTAAATTCGCCGTGCAAGTGTGCGATCCCATGTGTACGCCGAGCTGTAAAAATCCACTGTGTGCAGTCTCTGCACAGCCCAGGACTTACTTCTACAGTGCGATGAGAACAGGCTGATCGGGGCCGTAGCGGTCGTCAGACACCCTCCCTGAAAATGTTTGGGAATGCATGCATATTTTTGGACACTCCCTGAAAACGGTCAGTTACTACCCACAAACGGCCTCTTCCGTCAATCACCTTGTGAACGCCAGTGCGATCGGATTTTTCACACCATCCTGTTGCTGGTTGGCGATGCCCGTTGTTGTCTGACGTGCCTGCGCATTGCGGTGAATACGCGTGAACAGTTAGTACCTGATCACCCGCTGTGCAAAAACGCACAGCAGCGATCAGGTCTAAATCACACCCATAGTTACTTCCCACCATTGATCAATAAGGAAGGGAAAATAATGAATTAAAAAAATAGCATGTGTTTAATAAGATCATCATCACAAGTTCTATGTTTCGGTCTTACATATACGTATGGCCTGGTGACTATCCAATGTTTTGTGTGTGTCAGAATTGTAGCTAAAGGGTGTAAAAAAGATGCTGCTAAGTTGAGACAATGTTTCTCAAATGCGGTACAAAGGACCCCTAACAGTTCATGTTTCTCCATACCACCTTTGAACCTTTTAGAATGTGACTGATTTAGTTATGAATACACCTGTGTACCAGCTGGGAGATCTGTAAAAAGTGAACTGTTAAGGGTTCTAAGTAGCGAGTTTGAGAAACACTGGGTAAAGAAATAGTCAAAAATAAATAAAATGTTAGGATCCAATGGGTGGCATGTAAGGTCACTAAATCCAAAACCAAAGCAAGTAGGGCAATTCTAGAAGAAAAAGTAAAATGCAAACAATAAGCTTGCCCTCTAAGCTCTCCTGAAAGGAGCAGTATATGTCTCCACTTAATAATTTGAGGTAATCTGAAATATTTGACAAACGACAAGAGGGGTAATTCCAAGTCGATCGCAGCAGGAAATTTTTTAGCAGTTGGGCAAAACCATGTGCACTGCAGGGGAGGCAGATATAACATGTGCAGAGAGAGAGATTTGGGTGTCGTGAGTTCAATCTGCAATCTAAATTGCAGTGTAAAAATAAAGCAGCCAGTATTAAATAACCCACCCAAATCGAACTCTCTCTGCAAATGTTATATCTGCCCTCCCTGCAGTGCACATGGTTTTGCCCAACTGCTAAAAAATTTCCTGCTGCGATCAACTTGGAATTACCCCCAAGGAGTCTGAATACAAGGAATTATGTTTTGTTGATGGTGATTTACCATGATTGCGGGATTAAGTGATCAATCAACCACATTATGCAGCCGTATTGGCTGTGCTGCCAACAGGGGTGTGTGCTTGTTCGTTTTTTGTTTTTTTTACTGGTACAGTGGATAGAGTTTTTAGGATTTTTGTTGTCTATAATACTGGGACCACTTGCATTGCAAAGTTTGCACACCAAATACCCAAATATTGTTTAACATAATCAAGGCTTTGGTGGAACACTACTAAAATATTGAACTCTTCTGTGTATGAGCTTTTGCACTATTCAAGATCTTTTACAAAGTGTGGAAATATAATCTAATTTCTGCACTGCAATATGGGACACACATTATTATTATTATTATTATTTTCTCTATCGTCCTAAGTGGATGCTGGGGTTCCTGAAAAGACCATGGGGAATAGCGGCTCCGCAGGAGACAGGGCACAAAAAAGTAAAGCTTTACTAGGTCAGGTGGTGTGCACTGGCTCCTCCCCCTATGACCCTCCTCCAGACTCCAGTTAGATTTTGTGCCCGAACGAGAAGGGTGCAATCTAGGTGGCTCTCCTAAAGAGCTGCTTAGAGAAAGTTTAGTTTAGGTTTTTTTCTTTACAGTGAGTCCTGCTGGCAACAGGATCACTGCAACGTGGGACTTAGGGGGAAAGTAGTAAACTCACCTGCATGCAGAGTGGATTTGCTGCTTGGCTACTGGACACCATTAGCTCCAGAGGGATCGAACACAGGCCCAGCCGTGGAGTCCGGTCCCGGAGCCGCGCCGCCGACCCCCTTGCAGATGCTGAAGCGTGAAGAGGTCCGGAAACCGGCGGCTGAAGACTCCTCAGTCTTCATAAGGTAGCGCACAGCACTGCAGCTGTGCGCCATTTTCCTCTCAGCACACTTCACTGGGCAGTCACTGAGGGTGCAGAGCGCTGGGGGGGGGCGCTCTGAGAGGCAAATATAAACCTTATACAAGGCTAAAAATACCTCACATATAGCCCATAGGGGCTATATGGAGATATTTAACCCCTGCCTGACTGGAAAAATAGCGGGAGAAGAACCCGCCGAAAAAGGGGCGGGGCCTATCTCCTCAGCACACGGCGCCATTTTCTGTCACAGCTCCGCTGGTCAGAACGGCTCCCAGGTCTCTCCCCTGCACTGCACTACAGAAACAGGGTAAAACAGAGAGGGGGGGCACATTAATGGCTATATATATATATATATATTAAAGCAGCTATAAGGGAGCACTTAATATAAGGATATCCCTTGTATATATAGCGCTTTGTGGTGTGTGCTGGCAGACTCTCCCTCTGTCTCCCCAAAAGGGCTAGTGGGTCCTGTCTTCATTAGAGCATTCCCTGTGAGTTTGCGGTGTGTGTCGGTACGTGGTGTCGACATGTATGAGGACGATATTGGTGTGGAGGCGGAGCAATTGCCAAATATGCAGATGTCACCCCCCAGGGGGTCGACACCAGAATGGATGCCTTTATTTGTGGAATTACGTGATGGTTTATCTTCCCTTAAACAGTCAGTTGAGGACATGAGGCGGCCGGACAATCAATTAATGCCTGTCCAGGCGCCTCAAACACCGTCAGGGGCTGTAAAACGCCCTTTGCCTCAGTCGGTCGACACAGACCCAGACACGGGCACTGATTCCAGTGACGACGGTAGAAATTCAAACGTATTTTCCAGTAGGGCCACACGTTATATGATTTTGGCAATGAAGGAGAAGTTACATTTAGCTGATACTACAGATACCGTAAAACAGGGTATTATGTATGGTGTGAAAAAACTACAAACAGTTTTTCCTGAATCAGAAGAATTAAATGACGTGTGTGATGAAGCGTGGGTTGCTCCTGATAAAAAGTTGATAATTTCAAAAAAGTTATTGGCATTATACCCTTTCCCGCCAGAGGTTAGGGCGCGCTGGGAAACACCCCCTAAGGTGGACAAGGCGCTCACACGCTTATCCAAACAAGTGGCGTTACCCTCTCCTGAGACGGCCGCACTTAAGGATCCATCAGATAGAAAGATGGAAGTTATTCAAAAGAATATATACACACATGCAGGTGTTATACTACGACCAGCTATAGCAACTGCCTGGATGTGCAGTGCTGGAGTAGTTTGGTCAGAATCCCTGATTGAAAATATTGATACCCTAGATAGGGACAATGTTTTACTGTCGTTAGAACAAATAAAGGATGCATTTATCTATATGCGTGATGCACAGAGGGATATTTGCACACTGGCATCTCGGGTGAGTGCTATGTCCATTTCAGCCAGAAGAGCCTTATGGACACGACAGTGGACAGGCGATGCGGATTCAAAACGTCACATGGAGGTTTTGCCGTATAAAGGGGAGGAGTTATTTGGAGTTGGTCTATCAGACTTGGTGGCCACGGCTACTGCCGGGAAATCCACTTTTTTACCTCAAGTCACTCCCCAACAGAGAAAGGCACCGACCTTTCAACCGCAGCCTTTTCGCTCCTACAAAAATAAGAGAGCAAAGGGCTTGTCGTACCTGCCACGAGGCAGAGGAAGAGGGAAGAGACACCAACAGGCAGCTCCTTCCCAGGAACAGAAGCCCTCCCCGGCTCCTGCAAAAACCTCAGCATGACGCTGGGGCCTCTCAAGCGGACTCGGGGACAGTGGGGGGCCGTCTCAAAAATTACAGCGCGCAGTGGGCTCACTCGCAGGTAGACCCCTGGATCCTGCAGATAATATCTCAGGGGTACAGGTTGGAATTAGAGACGGATCCTCCTCATCGTTTCCTGAAGTCTGCCTTACCAACCGTCTCTTCCGAAAGGGAGAGGGTGTTGGAAGCCATTCACAAGCTGTACGCTCAGCAGGTGATAGTCAAAGTACCCCTATTACAACAAAGAAAGGGGTATTATTCCACTCTATTTGTGGTACCGAAGCCGGATGGCTCGGTAAGGCCTATTCTAAATCTGAAGTCCTTGAACCTCTACATAAAAAAGTTCAAGTTCAAGATGGAGTCACTCAGAGCAGTGATAGCGAACCTGGAAGAAGGGGACTTTATGGTATCCTTGGACATCAAGGATGCGTATCTACACGTTCCGATTTACCCCGCACACCAGGGGTACCTCAGGTTCATTGTTCAAAACTGTCACTATCAGTTTCAGACGCTGCCGTTCGGATTGTCCACGGCGCCTCGGGTCTTTACCAAGGTAATGGCCGAGATGATGATTCTTCTTCGAAGAAAAGGCGTATTAGTTATCCCATACTTGGACGATCTCCTAATAAGGGCAAGGTCCAGAGAACAGCTGGAGACAGCTTTAGCACTATCTCAAGAGGTGCTAGGACAACACGGGTGGATTCTGAATATTCCAAAATCCCATTTAATCCCGACAACTCGTCTGCTGTTCCTAGGAATGATTCTGGACACGGTTCAGAAAAAGGTTTTCCTTCCAGAGGAAAAAGCCAAGGAGTTATCCGATCTGGTCAGGAACCTCCTAAAACCAGGAAAAGTGTCAGTACATCAATGCACAAGAGTCCTGGGAAAAATGGTGGCTTCTTACGAAGCAATTCCATTCGGCAGATTCCATGCAAGAATATTCCAAAGGGATCTGTTGGACAAATGGTCAGGGTCGCATCTGCAGATGCACCTGCGAATAACCCTGTCACCAAAGACAAGGGTGTCACTTCTGTGGTGGTTGCAGAAGGCTCACCTATTAGAAGGCCGCAGATTCGGCATTCAGGATTGGATCCTGGTGACCACGGACGCCAGCCTGAGAGGCTGGGGAGCAGTCACACAAGGAAGAAACTTCCAGGGAGTATGGACGAGTCTGGAAAAGTCTCTTCACATAAACATTCTGGAACTAAGAGCAATCTACAATGCTCTAAGCCAGGCGGAACTTCTCCTGCAAGGAAAGCCGGTGTTGATTCAGTCGGACAACATCACGGCGGTCGCCCATGTAAACAGGCAGGGCGGCACAAGAAGCAGGAGTGCAATGGCAGAAGCTGCCAAGATTCTTCGCTGGGCGGAGAATCACGTGATAGCACTGTCAGCAGTGTTCATCCCGGGCGTGGACAACTGGGAAGCAGACTTCCTCAGCAGACACGATCTTCATCCGGGAGAGTGGGGTCTACATCCAGAAGTCTTCAACATGTTAATAGACCGTTGGGAAAGACCAATTGTAGACATGATGGCGTCTCGCCTCAACAAGAAACTGGACAAATATTGCGCCAGGTCAAGAGATCCACAGGCAATAGCTGTGGACGCACTGGTAACTCCTTGGGTGTACCAGTCAGTGTATGTGTTTCCTCCTCTGCCGCTCATACCAAAGGTATTGAAGATCATACGGCAAAGAAGAGTAAGAACAATACTAGTGGTTCCGGATTGGCCGAGAAGGACTTGGTATCCGGAACTTCAAGAGATGCTCACGGACGAACCGTGGCCTCTACCTCTGAGAAGGGACCTGCTACAGCAGGGTCCCTGTCTTTTTCAAGACTTACCGCGGCTGCGTTTGACGGCATGGCGGTTGAACGCCAGATCCTAAAAGGGAAAGGCATTCCAGAAGAAGTCATTCCTACCTTGATTAAGGCACGGAAGGAAGTCACCGTGAAACATTATCACCGCATTTGGCGAAAATATGTAGCGTGGTGCGAGGATCGGAGGGTTCCGACGGAGGAATTCCAACTGGGTCGTTTCCTACATTTCCTGCAATCAGGATTATCTATGGGTCTCAAATTGGGATCCATTAAGGTTCAAATTTCGGCCCTGTCAATATTCTTCCAAAAAGAATTGGCCTCTGTCCCTGAGGTCCAGACTTTTGTCAAGGGAGTACTGCATATACAGCCTCCTGTGGTGCCTCCGGTGGCACCGTGGGATCTAAATGTAGTTTTAGATTTCCTCAAATCCCATTGGTTTGAACCATTGAAAAAGGTGGATTTGAAATATCTCACATTGAAAGTGACTATGTTACTAGCCCTGGCCTCTGCCAGGAGAGTATCTGAATTGGCGGCTTTATCTTATAAAAGTCCTTATCTAATCTTCCATTCGGATAGGGCAGAACTGCGGACTCGTCCGCATTTTCTCCCTAAAGTGGTATCAGCATTTCATCTGAACCAACCTATTGTGGTGCCTGCGGCCACTAGCGACTTGGAGGACTCCAAGTTGTTGGACGTTGTCAGAGCCTTAAAAATATACATTGCAAGGACGGCTGGAGTCAGAAAATCTGACTCGCTGTTTATATTGTATGCACCCAACAAGTTGGGCGCACCTGCTTCTAAGCAGTCGATTGCTCGTTGGATTTGTAACACAATTCAACTTGCACATTCTGTGGCAGGCCTGCCACAGCCTAAAACTGTAAAAGCCCACTCCACAAGGAAGGTGGGCTCATCTTGGGCGGCTGCCCGAGGGGTCTCGGCATTACAACTCTGCCGAGCAGCTACGTGGTCGGGGGAGAACACGTTTGTAAAATTTTACAAATTTGATACCCTGGCAAAGGAGGACCTGGAGTTCTCTCATTCGGTGCTGCAGAGTCATCCGCACTCTCCCGCCCGTTTGGGAGCTTTGGTATAATCCCCATGGTCTTTTCAGGAACCCCAGCATCCACTTAGGACGATAGAGAAAATAAGAATTTACTTACCGATAATTCTATTTCTCGGAGTCCGTAGTGGATGCTGGGCGCCCATCCCAAGTGCGGATTATCTGCAATACTTGTACATAGTTATTGTTAACTAATTCGGGTTATTGTTAAGGAGCCATCTTTAAGAGGCCCTTTCTGTTGTCATACTGTTAACTGGGTTTAGATCACAAGTTGTACGGTGTGATTGGTGTGGCTGGTATGAGTCTTACCCGGGATTCAAAATGCCTCCCTTATTGTGTATGCTCGTCCGGGCACAGTACCTAACTGGAGTCTGGAGGAGGGTCATAGGGGGAGGAGCCAGTGCACACCACCTGACCTAGTAAAGCTTTACTTTTTTGTGCCCTGTCTCCTGCGGAGCCGCTATTCCCCATGGTCTTTTCAGGAACCCCAGCATCCACTACGGACTCCGAGAAATAGAATTATCGGTAAGTAAATTCTTATTATTATTATTATCATCATCCTTTATTTATATGGTGCCACAAGGGATCCGCAGCCCCCATTACACAGTACATAATAAAATGAGCAAACAAGAAAACAGTACTTACAGTTCAGGATAAAATAGGACAGATGTAGAAAACCCGGGATTAGGCAGGGGCAAACGCAGGATTTGGGATGGGGGGTTTCCGCCATACTTGCCTACATTGTATGTCACCTCTCCGGGAGCCCCACCCCACATCGGCAAATGCCGCGATTCGTGGGTCCATGGGAAGGGGGCAGAGCTAAAATGATGCAATTTGCGTCATTTTAACCCCTTCCCCACCCGACGGACCTGCGAAAATGGGAGATTATCTCTCCATCCTGCTCGCATCACTAAGGTGCGAGCAGTATACGGGAGACCTGCCCACCCTTCCGGGGGTGTGGGGGGCTACCCCAAAAAACGAGCCTCCCGCAGCTTCCGGGAGAGTAGGTAAGTATGGTTTCCGCATGTGTGCAATATAAATACTACCACCCACAGTATGTGTATTACCAAAATGGGGACACACACTAGGACTGCAGACTGTTGTCGTGCCCATCCCCTCCCCCCCCCACACACACTGGGACTGCAGAGTACCCAGCAACCAACACCCTCCTCTCCATAGACAGCACCCCCCCTCCACAGACAGACAGCACTCCCCCTCCACAGACAGACAGCACCCCCCTCCCCTCCACAGACAGTACCCCTCCTCCCCTCCACAGACAGACAGCACCCCCTTACCTCAACAAATAGCACCCCCTTCCCCAGACAGACAGCACCCCCCCCACCGCAGCACCCCCCTTACCTCCACAAACAGCACCCTCCCTCCCCAGACAGACAGACAGCAGCCCCCGTCCTCTATAGAAATAGAGCTCCCCACCTCACCTCTAGCCGGGAGCCGGTGCGGACAGTGAGGCCAGGCAGCAGGCTGAACGGAAGCACTGCGGTCATGCTCCCGGCAGCAGCCCTAGCAAAGTTGAGGCTAGGAGCTGCTGCTGCTGTAACACCGCCGAGCACCATGGACCTTGCTTGGCGGCGCAGTTACATGCGCCCCTATAAAAAAAAATATATATATACACCATATATCGTCAGCTGCGCAATGGATCAGTGGACAGGGGGGGGTTTCCAGAGACTCGGAAACCCCCCCTGCTTGCGCTAGTGTTAGGTGCCATCAAATGGAGTATGGCGTAAAAGATAGTGTAAGTAAGAAAAAGAAAGGCACATGAGGAAAGAAGTCCCTGCTCTTGCGAGCTTACAATCTAAAAGGTGAGGGGCTAACATACCGGAGTGACACAGAAGGGGTAGACAGTGAGCATAGACAAGAGGGTTAGAAGGAGAGTTGGCTGGGTTTGGTGAAGAAGTGGGTCTTGAGCCCGTTTGAAGTTTTGTAGAGAGGTGGAGAGTCAGATGGGGAGAGGTAGAGCATTCCAGAGATAGGGAGCATCACGTGCAAAATCTTGTAGGTAGGAGTGGGAGGAGGTAATCAGTTGGCAGGAGAGACGGCGTGCATTAGCAGAGCGAAGAGGACAGGTGGGAATGTAAAGAGAGATAAGGTCAGAGATGTAAGAGGGAGAAAAGTGGGTCAGGACTTTGTAGGTGAAAGCTTGAATTGGATTCTGAATGGGTAGGGTAGCCAGTGAAGGTCCTGCAAGAGAGGGGATGTGGATGTACGTTTGGTGAGGAAGATGAGACGGGCAGCAGTATTGAGGATAGATTGAAGCGGAGAGAGGCATTTTTGAGGGAGGCCAGATAGAAGGAGATTGCAGTAGTCCAATCTGGAGATGACCAGTGAGTGGATGAGGGTCTTAGTAGCATCCTGGGTGAGAAATGGTCTGATCCTGGAGATGTTTTTGAGATGGAAATGGAAGTTTTTTGAGAGGTACTGAATGTGTGGTTTGAAGGAGAGGGAGGTGTCAAGGATTACTCCAAGACATCGCACTTGGGGGCTAGAAGAGATACAGTAGTTGTGCCATCAATGAATAATGAAATTGTGGGAGGTTAGGTTATGTAGGAGGGAGGGAAGATGATCAGCTCAGTCTTAGATATGTTAAGATTAAGAAAGCGCTGGGGCATCCAGGAGGAGATGGCAGAGAGACAGTTGGAGATACGAGTGAGAAGAACAGGGGAGAGGTCAGGGGAGGAAAGGTAGATTTGAGTATCTTCCACGTAGAGATGATATTTTAAGTCAAAAGAGCTAATGAGTTCACCTAATGAGGATGTGTAGAGAGAAAAGGAGAGGCCCAAGAACAGAACTTTGGGGGACACCTTCTTGTAGAGGAAGTGGGAGGGGAGGTGGAGTCATGAGAGGAGACAGAGAAGGAACGGTCAGAAAGGTGAGGACAGCCAGGAGAAAGCAGTATCATGCAATCCAAGGGAGTAAAGAATTTGCAGGAGGAGAGGGTGGTCTACAGTAGGTCAAGGAGAATAAGCAGAGAGTAGTGGCACATGGATTTAGCAGCAAGGAGGTTGTTGCAGACTTTAGCGAGGGCAGTTTCAGAGGAGTCCTGAGGACGGAAACCAGACTGGAAAGGGTCAAGCATGGAGTGGGAAGAAAGAAAGACAATGAGGTGGTTGTAGACAATATGCTCAAGGAGTTTGGAGGCAAAAGGAAGAAGAGAGATGGGTCAGTAGTTGGAGAGAGTGGTTGGATCAAGGGTAGGTTTTTAAGAATAAGGGAGACAAGTGCGTGCTTGAAGGCAGAAGGGACAGTGCCTGATGAGAGTGAGAGATTGAGTAGATGGGCAAGATTGAGATTGGAACAGGCAGAAGAAAAGCGGCAGTGGAGAAGGCGGGAGGGAATAGGGTCAAGTGGGGAGGTGAGTACAAGTGAATCTTCACAGTCTCCAATGCACACTGGAGAGATGTATAATTGAGCATGAATAGCCACCAATTTGCACCAAGTATCTCTTGTCGCGA